>NC_060139.1:657190978-657494008 GCF_021461385.2 Schistocerca piceifrons
AAAAGGATGGTTGTCACCATATAGTGGAGATGCCAAGTCGCAGATAGGCACAACAAAAAGACTGTCGGAAAATGAGCTTTTGGCCAACAAGGCCTTTGTCGAAATTAGACAACATACACATGCACACTCATGCAAATGCAACTCTCACACACATGACCACAGTCTCTGGCAGCTGAAGCCTGGCTTTGCATTTGCATTTGCATTTGCATTTGTGTTTACGTGTGTGTGTGTGTGTGTGTGTGTGTGTGTGTTGCCTAATTCTAAAGAATGCCTTGTTGCCCGAAAGCTCACTTTCTAACGTCTTTTTGTTGTGCCTATGTGCAAATCAGCATCTCCTTTATATGCTGAGTAGCAACTATCCTTTTCATAATATTGGTACATTATTCCATCCAGTATTTTCCATTATTTGTTTGTTTCATTATTTCTGGTTTCAAGACAGTGCTTGACACGTGAGAAGATACTTAACACTAGACATTAAAATCTGTTCTCCTACTGTTCTCAAATTAAATTTCTCAAAATTTCATAGTTTTAATTATTGAATGACTTTCTATTTAATATCACTTAATAGTAAGAGTTTTGTTTACACTTACTCACTTCAAGTGATTCAGCAGGAGCTAAAGTTAGAATGAGTAATACTTATTTTATTTAAATCAAATGTCATCTGAGTTGCAGTACACAGAGTGACAAACAAGTGCAGATCCACATGTTTATTATTATTATTTAAGTACACAATCAGATAGCTTAGGTATTAACTACAATGTCTACTTATAATGTGGACTGTCTTGGTAAACTATTTTGAAGTCATTGCCATGTCGTGTGTCTTCAGGTCTTGGATGTGCCAACGCCAGCAGCTCGCAGAGAGGAGCCTAGAGTTCGTTCACAGTCTCGTGACCACACTGTCCAGCAGACTGGTCTCTCGAGGAAATCTGCACTTAATGACCGCTACTTTGAGGACAGGGGACGTAGTCGTAGTCTCGATAATCTCCTTGAAGCGGTTAGTTACTATCCATTTTTACCTCTGAAAATATATTTTGCTGGCGTGTCAAATATAGCTATTGATGAACACAAAGATCATACTTAACATGGAGTGACAATCATAACCAAGCAGCAGTAGTATATGTAGGAAAACCCCAATTATTGAGATTTTAAAGTTGTGTAGACGTCTGTGGTAGAAGCAGAAGCAAATAAATAAATGCACAAGGGTTAGGACTGACTGAATGCGAATTATGTTGAAGACATTGATGTTTTTGTCTAATTTATGTCTTTAGTATGGATAGGTGATTAAACAATTGTAGTATGCCTGTTACTACAGACAAAATTTGTAATAAAATGTGAACAGTGAACATCAAAATTAAACTCTAAGAAAAGAAAAATAAATTTTCACTCTTGAAGTATCATAAATGTTCCCTAATTTAAATCGGAAGTAATGTGTATAGTGACAAAAGAAAGATTTGACCGGGATGGAAATTTAAGAGGATAAGACATATCGTCTCTTTGCTGGTCTGTGTTAGTAACTATGGGTGGTAGGGAGGCATTCATCAGAAGAGCAATACATTTTCATCTTTCTTCTGTTGAATTCTCTTGCAAGGTAATATAATGGATGAAGAATTTTCTCATTCTAATAGCACTTTTTGTACTGTCTTTATCCATTCTGTCTCACACACCTGATAGTTTCTGTCTTGTGTTCTGATTGTAACTTTAAAGTAGTATGAAATTTTTAAGTTTCAAGATCTTTACAAGTTGCTATAATTTATACAAAAATAATTAATTGCTTTGTTTTTTAGCTGTAACCAGATGTGTCCTTTCATGAAAAAATGGTTCTTGCTTAATGTTGAAAAATTCTTTGTCAAAAGGATGTGGCTGTCGCTCCAGCAGTTACACCCAGTAAGCTGTCAAGTCTTGGACTTTCTCAAAGCCGACTGAATGAACGTTACCATTCTATTGAGAAAGTTGACAGCACTTCCACGGAACCAGGAATGAGTATGGTGAGTAACATGTGCACAGGGGTACAAGAACTAAAAGAGAGACATTTGGCATTGCTTATGGTTGAAGTTCGAAGGACAGGAAGGTACTTATATAAAACTTTAGTTTTAAGTGAAAATCAGCAGTTCAAATTTATCTTAAAGTCTTAATATCATGAACAGGATGGAAACATGAACTGGGTAAAATAAATCATGTTTTGTGTAATAGAGGATATTACAAGACTGAGAGTAAGATACAGGAAAGATACTAAAACTTACTCTTGCATGTAATGAGGCGAACCTTAAGTAAATAAGAAGCAATAGAAAGATGGCAGTGGAAATGTGGTTAGTAAAAAAAGTGAAAACAAAATTCAAAGACAAAATAACTCAATAGATCAAGAGAAATAAAAATACAATTTGTTTGGGTAGACCAAAGAAAAAATTATTCAGGTATGATGAAAATTGAGAAAGTCATTGCGAGAAGATTGAAACAGAAAGACAGTGTTACAACTGACACAGCCATCCTGGTTTTACATTATTTCACTGATTCAAGTAATAAGAATTCACTGGGAAGTTACATTTGCAAATTTTATTCAAACTGGTGCATTAAATTACCAGATATCATTTTATTTAGTTGAAATCTCCAGTCATTCTAAACATGTTAGAAAATTGGTTGGAATTTCAAATGGGTTGACTCTTTTAAAATGCATTGTGTGTAAGTCATATATACAAGACAAAAAATAAGCCACTTCCAATTATGTAAGCAACAACAACCAGTTCCTTCATCACGATAGAAAGGCAGAAAAAGTAAAGCAGTTGTGTATATGTGATGGAAGCAAGGAAAGAGGCTTCAAATTTTTATCATCCAAGAGAAAAAGTAAGTAACACCATGGAATTTACTGTGTACTGTAACTTCCATAATTCTACTAATGACTTAAAGGAATTCCATTGGTTGCAAAAGACGTGAGGTGAATAAAAAAGCTGGAAACAATTCACAAGTGCTAACTGAAGAAAAAAAAAGGCAAAGAAAAACTACATGAAATTTAGCACAAGGTAATAGATAAGAAAATACCCATGAAAAGAAATGACGTTGACAATTAGAAGTAGAGGAAAACAATTAGAAAAGAACTGGGAAAGAAAATGCATAAGCCAGTTCATAAGAAAATAAGGGAAAATTAGCATTAGTTGTTAATTTGTTAATCAGTTATGTTTTTCATTCTTTTAACATAATATTTCCCCCGTCGTTTTCATATTTACATTTGGTATGTCTGATGTGTTTCCAATTTTTAATTCTCAACTTTCACTAAGCAACAGCCTGCCAGCAGTGGTATAACATTCCTTCATAATGCTTCTAAAATGTTATTCCCTTGCTGCTCTTTCTCACTTTTTGCCAGTTGAAGGTAATGAGACTTCAGAAACTGGTGGATGTTATAACTTTTGTGTCTTTCAATAAGCAGATGCCTAGTAAGTAAAGATGTTTTTCTCCATCTCCGTGTAGTTATTTGTAATTTCAGTTTGGCGTACTCTTTCTCCAAACATTGATGAAAGTATGGCTATTCTTACTTTGCTGAAGTCTGTGAAGACAAGAAAGGGAAAGGTCACTGACAACAGAAATTATGTTTTTTTAAGAGGAATGGCAGATTACAGGAGATGAAACAACAAAAGAAATCTAGATATAATGGCAGGGCTACAAGTAGAAAGTGTAAGGAAACATATCTAATACTAATACTATAGATACATATCTAACATATGTACATAATATATCAAATAATAGAGGGAAACATTCCACGTGGGAGAAATATATCTAAAAACACAGATAATGTGACTTACCGAACGAAAGTGCTGGCAGGTCGATAGACACACAAACAAACACAAACATACACACGAAATTCAAGCTTTCGCAACAAACTGTTGCCTCATCAGGAAAGAGGGAAGGAGAGGGAAAGACGAAAGGATGTGGGTTTAAGGGAGAGGGTAAGGAGTCATTCCAATCCCGGGAGTGGAAAGACTTACCTTAGGGGGAAAAAAGGACAGGTATACACTCGCACACACACACCTGTGTATGTGCGGATGGATATGTGTGTGTGTGCGAGTGTATACCCGTCCCTTTTTCCCCCTAAGGTAAGTCTTTCCGCTCCCGGGATTGGAATGACTCCTTACCCTCTCCTTTAAAACCCACATCCTTTCGTCTTTCCCTCTCCTTCCCTCTTTCCTGACGAAGCAACCGTTGGTTGCGAAAGCTAGAATTTTGTGTGTATATTTGTGTTTGTTTGTGTGTCTATCGACGTGCCAGCGCTTTCGTTTGGTAAGTCACATCATCTTTGTTTTTAGATATATGATATTTTAATTTATTTTATAAGTTATAATTTTTAAAATATATGTTGCATTGCATTTGTATTTTATTTTTTACAGTGAGTATTATTATTTATGTTACAGATGCTGACTGCTGTCTCAAACAAAGAATATATGACAAAGTCAGAAGCATTATTGGAGGAGAACTTGGAGTCTGTTTCCCAGCGAGGAGAAAATACTCGAAAATACAGCCACAGTGCCAGGTGTGTCTTCTCTTGTTTGACTATCAGAGTGCTTAAACAACTGTACACATTATAAAAAGCTGTAAATCTTTAGACATAAGAAATCTTATCATAATTGAAAAACATGCCTGATGTCAATTTAATACTTAAGATTTCATTAAAATTTACGGGCTGACAGACCTTGGTCAGTACATAAAACTGTTCTCTAATGTTTTGTCTCTGCTTGCGGAAGATGTCTCTGGAGGAAAATGGTAACTGCATAAGCAGGGTGTATATGAGCCGGGAGATCAGAGAAAAACCCGGGAATTTTTTCATCTGGGAGAAAACCGGGAAAAACCTGGAAATTTACTGGAGGGCAGATTCATATTATTGAGGAGAAAAAACCTAGCATCCAGTGCACATTGGTCTATCAATTACTCATGATTTTGATGCCCATCCCTGTTGGTTTTGGTTTTTGAACACACTCTGGGCAAGTTGATTTCTGAATGAATCATAAGCCAAGTAAAGCCGAACGAGTGAACGCCAATCGCTGTCTGATTATGTTGTTGCTTGGGTTTGCGAATGATCAGCATTGTTATAATTGCTAGGGAAATCCATAGGTTCAGACTACCAGAGTGGAAATAAACGACTAACAGGAATAACAGGTAAGAAAGATTGCGTGTTATCTTCTCGGTGTATCCAGGAAAATGAAATTTTGACAGAAAATTTTTGGCCAGATCGCTACACTAGCAAGGGCCAGTCATACAGTCCCCGTCTAGCAATCGCTTAAGTTATATTCTGGAAGTAGTGCAGAAAATGGTTTGTACAAACATAGCAACGCCTAACCATATAATAATTGGGGATAACTAAACTGGTGATTCTGGCAGGGTTAGTAAAGTTAACCGGTGAATAAGTTTTGACAAAGGAAGGAATAGTTCCAGAATTAGTCATGACAAGATTGTTTGTTAGATCAAGGAAGGAGAAGAAATGGGGACATCACACAAATTAGGGAAGAACATGACGATTTCAAATTTATATAAAAATCTCGTAACACTACTTTTTGATCTCATGCTTGAGGAACTGGAGCGTATGGATGAAATGTGAAACTATTTTCGAACATAAAGCTTTTTGATTGTGGTAGGCCTAATAGGCATTTTATGTTGGTCTCCGTGAATTATATTCTGTCATGTTATAAAAATGACCATTTGTGCCAAAACGTTCTCGTATATTTGGCGTGTGTTACAATTTCTGCAGTGTTAGAAACGCCTATTTTGTTTTTTCTGGCAGACAGTGACAAGATAGACGTAATCAGATTGAGAAACTACACCAGTCTTGGGTACTATTTGTGTTAACAGCTTACGCAGTATTAGACAATGATATTTCGATTTTTCATGTAGCAAAATATTCGACAAACTTTGATGAGGCAATAAATCCTTTCGCAGAAAGGAAAGCACACCATGTAAAATTGTAGCAAGATTAGAGAGAAAACAATGCCAGGAGCTAAAGATTGAAGAAATGTGTACTGTATTGCTTGTCGCTTGTCCTGTATTTAATTTTATGTCACCCAAAACAGAAAATTATTAACTAACAGGCAATAAAGAGTGCAAATTCTCTGAAGAGTTCTTGTTCTCCCAATTAAATATAATCCCATCCAGTATTAATTGCAATTTTTTTTAAGAGGGGCAGGATGTCAAACCAGGCGACTGGGAGCAGGAGAGGCACCACAGGACATTTTAATTTCCACTGTCCTGAATATAGTTTGATGGCATCCAATACAAAATATACACGTTTCAATACCACGGAGTGAAATACAGTGACGTGCGATAGAAGAAAGCTGTATGAAATGGGGTGGCACTGCACTCTGGCACACTTAAGACGAAATAACATGTCTTACATTTCCTCGAATACATATGTTTTATGTATCAGACTCTTCATACAGCTGTGCACTACAAAATGAACATATTTTCGAAAATTCAATTTTTTAAAATTTTTGACGTCGTATCTCAAACGCTCAAGGGAGGGGGCTGGGCGAGGGGGGTGGGGGCGGAAACATCGTAGATCCGAGGCTGATCTGATGCGTAGAGCAGTCTGAGTTATAATTGCGGAAGGCTGATATATGTTATTAGTTTCAAATTTTATTTTATTTCCACTTTTCTGACAGCCATGTATTAATCGCCTTGTAGAACAATGAAGTTATTTTTGTCGGTTTCCTAAAGAAATTTGGTTTTTATTAATTTTTTACGCTGAGACAATCAATAGGTTTGAAACAAAGTGTTTAGTTCCACACTATTGGCCAATTTCAACTGCTTGCTGCATTTCAAGTTTTCATCTTCCAGCATGTATGGCATTATACCATAATAAAGAATCAAAAATGAGTTAATACAGTACTGGTACTCCAAGAAAATTTACATCCCGAAACCCACACTGAAAAGCTTAATATCAGGTCAAGGTCTATTTCATTGGGAATCTGGACATACGAATGTTCTCTTTAAGTATGCACTTTAAATGTGCTATTTTAGTATGGTTCACGAAATTCTGATGCTCTTGGAGTATCCTCTGATGTCTTTTTTCTTTTATGATATAATGTAAGATCTTTTAATGTTTTACACGTATGAACATACAGGCTTCCTGTGTCATAGCAGCTGCCAAAGCGCGGTCACGCCTGTTATCTGGCGCTCTCTGACGACTACAGAAACAAACCTATTTCCAACAGGTCACGGGAAAATATTGTGAATAGTGGTTTGAAATGTATTACTTTCAAAGTAAATTTCTTTTTATGCAAGTTGAACTATGTGCGGGAATGTACGATGAATTTCGTAAATCATAGAGCGTTAGAAGTATTTCGAGCTTAGAAGATCAGACTTTCATGTCATTATTATGAGCAAATTGATGTAGTGCTACAGGAAGCTCTCTCTCCTCTGCGGTAACTAATTTATTTGTGGAAACTTTGAGGACAAGTCACTGGACTCGGCTAAAAGTTTTACTGGCACATTTGTGTGATATATCCTAAAGTGTAACCCGCACAAAAAATATCAACATTACAACATTACATGTGAAAGCTTAGCTTCTCTTGCAGCTTATTAACCTTAGAGACCAATAGTATATATATGAATGCTTTGCTTTTATTGTAGCAACACTATGTATATTAATTTAAAACATTAACTTTTCCTATTTGTGTATCCGCATGTCCTGTGGTCTGAATATCCACTGTCACCGGTTGGTGGGATCACGTGACATAAGCTATGACTGGCTTAGAAAAGCGCATCACAATCTTGATTACAATAATTCGGAAAGTAACATGCGGTGTTTGGTGGAATTCGAATTTATACTTTCGTAAATGAAAATATACAGTGTACATGTTGCTGCAAATCAAAAATCTTTCCAAAAGGAAGTTTCTTCCCTGAGTTTTGTTTTCTAATGTGCCAGAAAATTCTATGCCCATGTATAAAAACATAACCATTCAAAGGATTGACAAGATTTACAGTTCCGAGGGAAAATATACTGTTTTCATCCAGGAGAAAGTGTATTTTTAACTGGGAAACCCAGGAATTTTTTTTTTTTCCTTGTCCACATATACACCCTGATAAGGGCTCATGGAGCCAACTGTTCAATCATTCAATCATACTGTAATAAATTTGCATACTGTGTGTGTGTGTGTGTGTGTGTGTGTGTGTGTGTGTGTGTGTGTGTGTGTGAGAGAGAGAGAGAGAGAGAGAGAGAGAGAGAGAGAGAGAGAGAGAGAGAGGGGGGGGGGGGGGGGAGGATTGATCTCTACTCACCAAAAAGAAACGATGCTGAAAGGCATGTAAAAAAGACAATAAACCACTTAGCTTACGTGCATAGCCATCCTTCAGAATCATTAAACAGACGTACATACACCTGTGAGTGCATGCAGGTACCTCCCTCTCCCTCTTCTCCCCCCTCCCCTCCTCCTGCCCGACACACCCACATTCACACAATTGCATACTGTGTTCTTTCTCTTTGTGTGTATGTGGGGAGGGGGGGGCGGGGCACCCATGTCCACAGGCACATGCACTTACGTGTGTTGATGAATAAGTTGACAAATTTAATTTTTATTTTTGTTGAGATTTGCTACTATTTAATTTCAGGTAAATGTGCAACTTATAACAAAAATTGCCCTGTTATTGGAAAAGTAAAGAAATGTTAATTTTCATGTATGAGTGTTGTTAATTGGTTTGCAGATCAGCAGAAATAAATGGTGGTCATGCAAGCTCTTCCGCAGCATTGGATCAGTTACCATCTGATTTGTTGGATGCCCCTCGTGACCGTGAAGAGTTGGCACTTGATTTTGACTACCATGATTTGGTGAGTCAGTCCCGTAGTGAGGATGACAAAGGGAGCTATGTACGTCCAGGCCACCCACGGTAAGTGGAATTCTAGACATAAATTTTTGATTCATAAGTGGTGGCCATACAGCACCAATATTTGTTTCAGTTACACATAAATACTTTGCAGATCTGAGAAGGAGTAGCAGCGTTATAAAGAAATGTGTATTATTTTCCTAATAGGAACATTATATAGCTGCACCATTTATTGTCTACAACTATTTTGACATGAGAGTCAGTGTCAACTGAAAATTTTTCTGTTTTTGTTATGTAATCCACATTATACAGGGTGGTCAGAAAAGGTCTGAAAATCTTGTAAGAGTGTTGCAGGGCAGGTTGTGCTGGGAATTATTTTTAAGAAAAAATTCGATATATTGTGTTGTTTCTGAGTTAATTAGCTTTGAAGTTAGCTAATCAAGCTGTTTCGTGCACAAATTCAAGTGACCCGCCAGATACAATCAGTGTCAGGTGTTTTCATACCCTAGACAATAGTGCGCTAGACTGCTGAGCTTATGGCTTGGGTTCAGTCCTTACGACTGTCCCATGTCCTATTTTTGTATCTCTCTCTTGTTCGGTTTTAGGAAACCAAACAAAGAACGTGTTCACTATTTCTGGGCGGCCGCTCGAAACTGCATGCACAATGGCCTGATTGAATAAATTCAGAGCTAATTCACTTGAAAATAGCACAGCATATCAATTTTTTTTCTTTGGATTGCAACTACATGAAAGTCTTTTTAACAAAGCTGTACAGTTAATTTTTAAGTGCTTGCAGCTTCCCAAAACAAGGTAATGTTTGTGATTGTGTTACCCCTACAATCATACCAAGTAGCTTTTGTATTAGTTTGTCATGCCTTTGAAAGTTCAAGGAACAGACCACTGACTGTTATTACATGAGGCGCAACATTTTATGTTTCATTGTAGTTACGAATAAGTTTTGACAGATGAATATTTGTGCCAGACCATGACTCAATCCCAAATCTTCCACTTATCATGAGCGGTGCCTTAACCATTGCACTTCACTGCTCATGACAAGCAAGAGACCTGGATCTGATTCCTGTTCTCCTGGTACAAATTTTCATCTTTTTTTTAAAAAAAAAAAAAAAAAAAAAAAAAAAAAAATATTAATGTTATTTACTTTGTTTATGTTGTGGCAAGGTTGACTGAAAATATAAACATTTTGGTTTTGCAGGTTTATAAAGTCACACTATGCGGGTAAAAGGGCAGCACCAGGCAGCCATTCAAGTCGAGCGTATATTGAGACTCGCAACTCAGAGAAATCAGAGTATGGTGGCAAGTCATCTGCTTTGTCGGACACAAGTGAAGCACCTTCTCTTGGTAAGTCTTGAGTCATTCACTCCTGCAGCTTTTTGATTTGCGAAAACATTGAAATGTGACTTATTATGGTAACTGAAAATTTTATTTTGATCATACAGTTGTAATCTAGAGACTTGGTTCATGGTCTGCCACATCTTCCATTAATGTTTTGGAAATTATTGTAATGCCTTCCTTGGATTATTGTTACATTTATTCACAGCATTCATATATTTTTCTGTCTTGTAATCAGTAAACGGACAACTGTTTCATTTCATAATTGTAGTACTGATGACTTTTTGTATCATTACTCACTGAAATCAAATGGAAAGTAGGAAAATACTGATAATGTATATATTTCTTTGACCCACTTGGTTGCGTTATAGTAATTGTAACTCACTGAAATAGTTTAAAGGTATGAAAACCTGTTGATGAAAAGAGGATCTACCATGTTTACCCAATCCAGATGTGCTGATTTTTAGTTTTTGAGTTTTGAAAAATTGCTATATGGGTTTTTCAGGATGGTTCTTACTTACAGACCATAGTTGCCACCTTGAGCATTCCTTGCTGAATATCAGTCTTTGTGTTCTGATTTTTTGTATTGTAATTGTTAATTTCAGTTTGGTGTTTTTGAAATCAGTTTGATGATTTTCAGATTTTACTTTTATAAATTTTGTGAGGCTCGGTGAATTGAAAGTAAGTGTAATGGGTTTGCTGTCAGAGTACATTATTTTTTTACATTGTGGTGTACATTTTTAAAATTAATTTTGATATCAAAGTTGATTAATGTGGAAATCTCATATTCCAAACTCAAAAATAATTAATTGTCTTTGGAACTAATATGGCATCCTCAAATACTAACCTTTTCACTTACCACAGGAGTCATTAATCACTTAAATGGTTTAATTATTATGCTATTCTATTCAGTACCTATGTGGAATCTGACTTGCTTACAGCCAACATCTTTGTGGCAGTCTAATATCTTCATATGCAGACAATTTTAGGAGGGCACTCTTAATAGTTTGAAGAAGCTTTACAACCATTTAGTTTTCTTTCCACTGTGGTGTCCAAACAAACTCCATTTGTTCCCACCGAGCAAGATGGTGCATTTAAAGACATTGATGGCATATTCAGAGAGGATGACATTTCAAATTCCTATCTGGCCATCCAGGTTTCTTAAGGCAAATGCAAGGATATTTATCATATCTCTAATGGTATTGTTGTTAATGAGAGCTTAAATTGTAATCTCCTTTACTTTTCTTACCCTGTGATTCATGACTGTCTGCATTCCTGCACCTCCTCTCATATGATTTGTGTCTGGTACTGAGAATGTACAAAACATTTTGATGTGTCCCTTACCATTGTCCAAAATTATACAAAGAGCAAATCAGTATTAAATAAATGAGGCAAAAGACATCTCTATGCACATCCATATTATCTGTCAGCTCACCTGCTGATCCCTTACGATGTTCAGTAGTCTTATGACACAACAGTTTTCAGTAAGAATGAATCTAGTACAGTCATAATTTCCAAATCTCTCTTAAAAACAGTATTTATAACACATATATACCCACAAACATTTTCCATATGTGTGAAACCCTGAACAGTTATTTGATCATGAAACTTCCCTTGCCTCTTATTTGTGGTTACCCCCAGACTGTTCTTCATTTGTCTTTCACTTTGCCTTACCTAATATTTTTAATGCCCATTTCTCTCTCTTTGTATTTGCATTTTACTTGTAACTAACAATTATCACTTCAGCTTTTAAGCACATACAATTATTTCGTTGTACTTGAGTTTTGGAATTGCATTGTTACAGTTTTCATTGTTATTTTATTACACAAAAGAAATATTTAGTTACATAAAGCTAAACCAAGACAGGAGACACAGTGACTTAATACAGTGGACATTTATGACAAAGGGGTCCAATTATCTATATGGCATTCCTGATGGTTTTATTATATGGTTCCATTTAAATATACAGTCGTAGACATAAACCCTTGCTGCTATAGAGCCAGTGCTAGAATCGTTCATTTAAGTCATCAGTAAAACTGGCTGCCCCCTCAGTCTGCCCATTTGCATAATCTGGCAACAATGTAAGACGCAGAAGTTGTGGAGAAAGTGTTGTCTTCCGCATGTGCTGGTACAGGGCTGTATCTACTGGTGTCTAGTGGTAAACATCGAGCAACATAGATGCAAAGTCGTAAGTTTGAGACCATTTTTTTAACCACATTTTGGCTATCTGCTAATGGTATCAGACTGATGGAACCTCAAAGGTAAGTTGCTTCACTTTCTCACCCATCAGTAATAGCAAAAGCTTTCAGAAACAATTCCACAAAACATTTAATAGCAGTTTGCACTTAAGAGTTTCCTCACCCTACAGCAGCCACAGGTTACTGGCCACAAGCGCCACATAACTGTCTACCTGACTTTAGGCACTGACCAATCAGGTGAATACAGCACAGTGCACTTACTGCATGTTGATGCTCTTGCATTGGTAAGCATAAAATTGTTTATTATTATAGTTTGATTTTCTGCACAAAATGTCTTCAGATGAACACAGCGAACACCATGCAGTTATAGAACAGTTGTAAATTGCTATGAGTGTATTTATTAACTGTAATTTGCTTATTTGAAGTTCTAGTATTTGCCTTGCCATTACATATTGGATTTTGTGTACTTGAAACTTACTAATGTCCTTTAAGCATTATAAAATAGAGTTGAAAGTCAAGATGGTCCAACATTTGTGACATATTATTCACTTTGAGTTTAATAGAGGGGTAAAGGCAGTGGAGGCAGCTCAAAACATTTGTATTGTGTATGGGTTGACTGCTCTTTGGCAGCTTCTATCAGAAAAGGGTTTTCTTGTATTAAGAAAGATCATTCTGGCACGGATGATTCACCATGTCTCAATAACTGACATATGTAATAAACTGTGACCATTTAACCTTTGTGCAACATTTGCACTCGGTAGGCAAGATTCAAAGCTACAAAAACTAAAGGGGTAACTATTATTATATTTTTGCTTGAATGTCATCAGTTTGCTTTTTGAGCATTCATATGCAATATTGTTAATGGGGGTGGTGTGCGCAGAACATTCAGATAGCCAAAGTGCTGAATATTACAGTTTTCAATAAACTTGGTTCCAGTCTAGCTGGAGGCCAGATTTTTACCTCTTCTGTGACGGAGCTACAACACCCAAACCAAAAATTGAAAAGGAAATTCTCTTGCTACTTCCAGTACGCCATAGTGTAGGGGGGGAAAACTTATGATACTACACACTTGATAATGCCTCTTTTTGCTTACGCTGGCATAATTTTTGGTTTTTGTGAATAAACAAGTTTACTTACAAAATGGCACATTTCCATACTACATAAGTGTGCCACAGACAGCATGTGAAAACAGACTGTTCCAGTAAGTAATATCTTACTAATTTATGTCGATACAGGCATCCTGATGTTTCAGATGTTTTATGTTTTTTTTTTTAAATAGACTTTTGTTGTAAGGCTATTTTGGTAGGTTGTAATTCATCTGTATTAGTGCAGTGCATAATTTAATAGCATTTTTCCAGTAGTTTACTCAACACAGCAGTAAACACAAGAGAGAAATTAATCAACAGTCTATTCTCTCACATTATTTAAAACAGTCGGACAAGTAGTTTACCGATTTCTTGCCTGTAGAAATCTGCCAATCCTGAGTGAAAGATGTCATCAAGCCAGGTTTGAAGTCATTTTCGTCCCTCCTTGAGGGTTGTTCAATGAGGAGTGGGAAAGGTAAACATTGGAGAGCATAACATCAGAAGAATAAGTGTGGGTGGGATGACTTTCCAAACAAATTCCTGGATAGTTTTTGTTTTTGTAAAAAACAGCAGAGTGCATTATCGTGTAGTAGCAACACTTGATGCAGTTTTGTCAGTCGTTTTTCTTACTTTTCTGCCAAGAGGTGTCTTAGTTGTTGGCAACAAATACTAGTTGTGATGGGCACACCCCTGGGGAGAAATTCATTGTGCACAACTCCCTATATGAGTCACCTGATGCCAAATGTTATGTTCACACTGCCCTTTGTTAGAATATAAATCTTTTGTTAGGTCTCAGCCATTAATATCTTCTTACACAGTTAACATAAAGGCATGATAACTCATTGCCAGTAATAATATTGCATAGTTAGTCCCAATGAGCAAACTGATAGTGTTCATTTTTGTTGCTTTGGATACACCAAACTTTTGAATCTTGTCTATGTCACTCAAAAGTTAAATGGTTACAGTTCATTACATATGTTAGTTATGGAGTCTTGCTGAACCTAAGTAATCATTCACACCAGAACTATCTTTCTTGAAACAAGAAAATCCTTTTCCTGATGTGAGTTACCAAAACGCACTCAACCCGTACACTATACAAATGTTTTGAACTGCCTCCGCTGCCTTCACCCCTCTATTAAACTGAAAGTGAGTAATATGTCACAAATGTTGTACCTTCTTGCACTTTTAACTCTATTTTATAATACTTAAAGAATGTTCATAAGTTTCAAGAATGCAAAATCCAATATGTAACTGCAAGACAAATACTGGAACCCTAAAATAAAAATAAAAATAACAATAACAATTGATAAAGACACTTATAGTAATTGATACCTGTTGTATTACAGCATGGCGTTCACTTGGTTTATCAGCATTATTTTGCATAGAAAATCAAACTGTAATAATAAACAATTTTATGCATACCATTGCAAGAGCACAAATGTACTGAAGGTGCTCTGTGCCACATTCATATGGTCAGACAGTGCCTAACAGCTGGTGGCTGGTAGCTGGTAACCAGTGGCTGCTGGAGGGTGAGGAAACTCTCAAGTATAAACTGTTCTGATCTTGTCATATGCACGAGCTATTCTGCGGAGTTGTTTTTGAAAGTCTTTGCTGTTACTGGTGGGGTTAGAAAGTGAAGCGAATTAATTACCTGTGAGACTCCATCGGATTGGAACGATCAGCAGCTGAAATGTGATTTAAAAATATAATGGAATGAGTGGACTTGAACTCACAATGTTGGAAGCATTTCTTGATGTTTACAGCTCAACCATGTATAGAAATAGCACTACAACAGCATAAGCGGAAGACAACGCTTTCTCCATAACTTTCGCAACTTACAGTGTTGACAGATCATGCAGATGGCCAAACTTAGAATTCCAAGGGGGCAGCCAGTTTTACTGGTGCCATAAGTGAACAACTCAGAGTTAGTCTCTATGGCGACCTGGTTTAATGTCTAAGATTGCTCATGGCTAATTTCCTTTCCCCACCACAACTTCTGTTGCTACTGCCTCACTTTTCTTTCAGAAAGTTAGATAGTTAGATAGATTCTCTCTCTCTCTCTCTCTCTCTCTCTCTCTCTCTCTCTCTCTCCCTCCCTCCCTCCCCCCCTTTCTTCTTCTTCTTCTTCTTATACAGTAATAACAGTGTAACATCCTCACCTGTTAACAACCGCATGTCTTGAAAATATTCAATTCCAACAGCTTCACATGTCCGACGTGTTCGAGTACCCTCTCAAGCATCAGATGTGGACCAGTTCCTGGATGATCTGTTTATGCCTGTGCTCGATGGCAGTTTGGATGAGCTTTCAGATGCTCGGTCTTTGGCTGCCTCCATAAAAGGAGGGGGAAGTGACAAGACTCATGAAGACAGAGATATGGATGATTCGGATCATGAAGTAGCCAGCCTTACTAGTCAAGGAAACAGGTAAGTGTTTGATAATGGCGTTTAATGAGACAAGAGTTGCTGAAATGAGGAGGATGATTGACATACACATGAAATCTTGAACAGTCTTCAGTGGGAGGAAAAAGAAGCTATCATGTTTTGCATTTATATTATGTACTGCATAAGTTACACACAGATATCCAAAAGCAAACTGAAATTACCAGGAAATGAAGAAGTGACTAGTTTGAGTAAAAATGGTATCCTATTACAAAATGAAAGTTGTACCCAGGTTATGTTGTTCATCTTCCTTTTATGAACCATTAACAATGTTTCAGAATTAAAGAATAGTTCATTCTTTCAACATTTTTTGTTCAGCGGAAATACTTTTTGTGATTCCTGTTGATGATGTATGCATTTTGATAGATAATTATGCAAGAGCAAAGGAAAAGGATGAGCTATAATGAAGAAATGAATGAATGTGTGAATGAAGAGATAAGATGTGGAATCTATCACACACAGGCAACGCAAAGCATATACAGATGTGCCCTCCTTTGCATCCTTACAAGACTGATGATGTGAACATTCCAAGTGTACTCTGATCCTTCTGAAGTTAATCTGATGCTTAATATAGTATATATTGTATTTTGTACTGTACTAACAAATGACTGTAATTTATGTGTTTATTACTGTATTACTTTGTATTTTTTCCTACAGTGTTGTTCTTTGTTTGACACATCTGTAATTTTTGTATAGGTGGCAACAGGAAAGTCGAATAATTGAGAATGTGGAAGATTACATAAAAGATTTGTTCAGACCAATATTTATTAACAGTAGCCTTCGTGGTTTGACAGAAGTTTCAGCTATGACAGAAGCCATCAAGGGTGGTGGTGGTATGGAGACACAGCAGGTATTAATACATGCCATATGTGAATTGTCCGAGTGATATTATAATGTGAAAGTGTGCTCTTGAATTGTGATAAATTTGCTTGGTAAAACACATCTGCATAGTGCTGTTTTAATAAACATTAAAAATTTTATTTTTCAAAGAGTATCAGTATAACTCCAAAAAGAAAATTTAGTGTCTTGTAAGTGAAAATTGCATTTTATCAATTGATGTAGCCCACTTTGAGGACCAATGCCCATTGACAATGTTTGTCAAGTAAGTAGATTCCATCCTTGTAGTGCTGCTCTAAGAAGTCTTGAAATACATCTACTACTGCTGAGCCTTTGCAAAATACTGAGGGCATTTTCCAGTCACAAATTTCCTTAAATAAATGAGTATATGTCTGTCATGGTTGTCAAATGTAGCAAACAGGGAGGATGTTCCAGCAATTTGTGCTTGAGATCCTTCCTGTTTTTTCAGCTCCAAAGCACATTTATGGGCATATGCATGGTCCTGATAAAAGACAGATGTTTTTGTGTTGCATTGTATACTTCTCTCACTTTTTGTCATCTAGTTGGCTGAGAAGACTTATGTAATACTTGCTAGTTATTGTCTTGCCCTTTGCAAGTTAATCAATGAATAGAATGCTTTTTGAATTCCAAAAAACACTGGTTTTAAGTATTCCCATAAATGAAGTCATCATTACCTTTTTTGTGCCAGGTCACTGGTTACTGCCTGTACCTCTGATTGGTGTTTTACTTTGGATGGTGCAAATTGGTAGACCTGCATCCCATTCACAGTAACAAACTGCCACATAGTATTCACTGAATTCTTTTGAAATGTATTCATTCATGATTATAATGTTATTGCCTGAGTGTAGCAGCAATTCAGTTGACAGTCAGCATATCCAGCTACCATCTTAGACAAAGCTTTCTCATAGATAACTCTTCATGTACAGTTCACCAAACTCCTTTTTATAAACCTGTGATGTAAGCAGTTTCATACTTTTATAATAGTTGAGTATCCAATAAAGTATTGTGCATATTCCTCATGTCTTCATCCGTGGTTGCAGTTTTGTGAGAACCTTCACATGAATCATTTTTGTCTGTCATCAGCTGCCCACCTTCTAATGGACGGATGATGGATGAATTTCTGTCAGTGATAACAGTTGAAACTGAAGTATTTTCATAATAGCCTAATATTTTAGGTGATCCTTTTTTAGAAACTCACACAATATCACTCCTTTAAAAATTCATACAAACGAAGCTATTCCAGAGATCAGGCTGATACTGTGTTATTGTGCAGTATCTACCAAAATAAAATAAAACAAAATTTCATTGGTATTAGTGTTATCTCTGCACTTACACAGTGATCGTGAATGGGCGATAAGTTTAATTACTGCATGTGTTACGATGTATCATCCTTTACTAGGAATGGAAGGATGAGTAATTTAATAGCACAGTGCAATGAAATTTATCCTTGCAATGTGATTTGCAGTGATCTGCAGATTGTAGATAATGAAATACATTTTTGATTTGTGTGTTTTCACTTACCTTTCCATTTTTGTTTTTCTTTCTTTTTTTCAAATAAGACATCAACACAACAGCAAACAACTGCAGCATTTGGATTCACACCCATTGCTAGTATGACATCACCGGCACCTGTGGTCATGTCTGGAATGATGTCACCTCCACCTGTCATGATGCCATCTCTTCCCATGTTTAGTCCAGGTGAGCGGATCCTACTAGAAATTTTGTGTGTGCAAACTAACTTCCTGGGGCCTGGTGCAGTAGTTGTATCTTACAGCTGATGAAAGCTTATATTCTGCTGTTAGTCAGTCTGTATTAGTATGCGCTTAGTCAGCAGTCTTAATTAGTAATTTTAGATTGTGTTCTTTTATATGATTTCTTTTTTCATTAAAGTCTCTGACATGGTGATATCCTGAAACGTAAATTCATGAATAGGCAGAAAATTATAATAAGATTTTCTCAAAATATTCATGAGAATTTAATAGGAGTGATTGAGAGCAATACTTTGCATAATGTTTTCTGTCATTAATCTACATATATTTGTAGCAAATGTGTTTCTGAAGAACATGAAAATGATGCTATTATTGAATTAAGGCCATACTTCATTTACAACATTTCTGTTTTCTTTTCTCCTATTGTCTCCATTTGTGGACTGTAATTGAAAGTGAAAGAACAGTTCTAGAAGGAGGGTAACACCTATTGTCACTTGCAAGGTGTATAAAAATTAAAATTTCATACTTATATGTGTATTTGTGTGCAATGGAGGAAACTGAATTCAATATGAGTCCTTATAAAGGTGAAATCTTCCAATGAAACCAGAGGCAGTAGTTTTTTTCAGCCCTGAGAAGCACTCACAAATATTGTGCGGAAAGCAAAGTTACTGTAAGGATGCGCTGTTGTGGTTCCAATGTCCTAGAGTGCTTACACATGTGACCCTCAGAAGAATGGCAAATGTAAATGACAATGAGAATAATCTGCATAGTGAGCATCAGATAAGTTGCAGATAGTCCAGTTACAGGTCTAAATGTCACATGCATCACGCGTTTCAACGAAATAAGTAAAATGGTATATTGATAATGAGTCTATGCACTCAATCACAAGATCTCAGATAATGATGTTTTTCAGAATCTTCTGTGGGTTGAGTTGATCAGTAGTGAAGATGAACACATTATGTGAGTTCCATGCAAAATAAATCATCAAAACATTCACATGGTGTAATTGTGTGAAACCAGTAAAAGAAC
Organism: Schistocerca piceifrons; assembly: GCF_021461385.2. Classification (NCBI taxonomy): domain Eukaryota; kingdom Metazoa; phylum Arthropoda; class Insecta; order Orthoptera; family Acrididae; genus Schistocerca; species Schistocerca piceifrons. The sequence goes on from NC_060139.1 coordinate 657,210,443, forward strand.
TATTAGTACTAGTTATATTTTTATATTTTATATATTCTTATTCTCACTGTAATGAAAGTAGTGAGTATGATATGGCATTATATTTGGAATATTGTTTTCATTATACAAGTGTGGTAGAAAAGGAAATTGTAGTTTTTCTGTCCACTGCTTTTAAGCTGTGTCCTCCTCACAGAGAACAATTTTTACTGTAGAGATTATGAAGACTAAATTTTAATTACCAGTCACATATGAATGCAGCAGTTGTTACAATAGAAGAGCTTCAAGTTGTGGTAAATAAAAATGTCACACTTACTTATGGTTGACATTGATATTGGCTTATTAGCAATCTGCGAAAATAAAATGTCACAGAATGTGTGTTTTCTAATTCATATGTAGAGATAATGGAAGTAGAGGCTTGGGGGAGGGGGGTGTTCTGTCATAAACCTACATCGGAAAAGGAACAGGTAACATACCGAATTTAAACAGTAATGGATAAATGAGTGCTGACCACTAAAGAGTAGACTTGATGTGAAGGCCGAGTTGTTACTGTCACTCATAACGCATCCCATTACAATGATAGTAAAGGAATACTACCAGGAATGTAAAACAAATCAAGCAGTACTTTAGTACAGAAGTACAGACAATATAAGCTGCTTCTGTATCTTACACTAATTAATAACCTAAAATGTACAGTAGTCTAGCTAGTGAGCTATATAATAAAGGGCATTTGTTGTATTCTGCAAATTGTCATCCATTTCAGTACCTAGCAAGAAACGTCATAGTGAATATTGTGGAAGGAAAACTATACAGACACTGTATGTATGAAGGTCTATTTTACCAGGAACAATACTCAGTTTCATAAATCAGGTATTCAAAACTCTACTCCAGTCTTTTTTATGTCTGTTATTGAGATTTTATCTATCCCACAGTCCGCCCCTGTTAGCTTAGAACGCCACGCCAAGGGGCGTGTTCCAATCCCCGGCTGGGGCAGGATATTTTCTCCACTCAAGGACTGGTTGTTGTGTTGTCCTCATCATCATCTCATCCCCATCTCCGACGTGCAAGTCGCCCAATGTGGCGTCGAGTGCAATAAGTACTTGCCCTCGGTGGCCAAACTTCCCCAAAGGGGGGACTCCCAGCCCACAATGCTGTACACTTTATTTCCGTTATTTATCCCACAGTCTTACCAGATATAAGTATGAAATTGGTTGTGCCACTGAAGACAATACTACCTTCATTTAGTTACTGTTGTTACATATTTTTTTCTGCTTTATTTTGCTGAATAAATCATTTATTGTGTTGTGCTTTTCTTCTTTTTCATGCCTTACACTAATAAATTGCCCAGTAAGAGAACAGGGCATGAGATGGTGCAATATGTATTAGCACTGTTGCGTGCAGGTCAATGAAGCAAAAGTTTCCTTTGTGTGAAAAGCACAGTAAACCAGCCTTTTTTCCCTTTTCATTCATTATTTTTGTGGACATCAACATCAGAAGATCTATGTTCATACATGGTACTTTATTTAGAGTGTGACCCTTAATCATAATATTTGGAAAATTGGAAGAAGAGCTGTTCCCTATGAACTGGTTATAAGTCTGTCAAGCTACTGTCTTAGCTTTCTTTGTTATGGTCAAGCAATGTTCATTGCACTTTTAATTTTTAAAAGAACCGTTTTATGTTTTGTGCAGGTCCTTTATGTAGCTCAAGACTACAAAAGGACCAAATACGAAATTCCAAAGAACCCTGCATTATCAGATGTTTTTTTCTTGTGGTTAACATGACCCACTTATTATGTTACTGAAGTAGTACTCTTATAGGATAACTCTCTGACCATGAGGGGGTATGAAATATTCAGTTGCTACAACTCAATTGTATGGGCTACACAATCAGTAGTCAACAAAATGTGTAGAAAGTGGAAAATAGAGTGATACAAAGAAGGAAAGCAATTAAAGCCAAAGTACTGGAAGTAAGTGAGGGTGAAGGAAAATAGAAGCAAAGAAACTGATAAACATCAAAAATAGAGGAGAGAAAAAGAAAAGAATCTACTAAAGAAAACAGTATGTCAGTTCTACATTCATTCACTGCCCTTTTACTGTTTCTCTCATAAACTCTCTCTGTCTCTTCAGTTGTTTTTTATTTTTAAATCTTTTTATCATCCTTACTTCCTTTGCTTCTGTTGAAACCATTACATGAACTTTATGTGTTGAATGGTGTACAGCCTTTTTGAGTCTTGCAGCTGAATAATCTGAATTCATTTCTTGGAAATGTACTTTATTTTGATTTTTTGTCCTTATTTGTTTTCTGTATCTGAACTGCTTTTAATCTTTACAATCAACACTTTACATCTTCCATTGATAAAGAATGCTAAATTACAAACCTGTTCCATGTAGAAAAACGTTCATAATATTTGCCATTAAAATGTGAAGAAGCGAACTTCAGTTGCAGATGGTTAATTTTAGGTTCTATTTTTGGGAATTGCTCTCAAGCCACACTGAAACTAGTACAACAATGCAAAAGCCTAGACTGAGCAGAAAAAATAGTATGGAGGAAGGCAACCACTGCAATATAAAGGTGACATTTAGCACCATTTGAATGTATAAGAAAACATGATTACTGTAATTTACTAACTGAATTTGTGGTCTCTCTCTCTCTCTCTCTCTCTCTCTCTCTCTCTCTCTGTCTGTCTCTCTGTCTCTCTCTCTCTGTCTCTCTCTCTCTCTCTCTCTCTCACCCCCCCCACCCACACACCCACACACGCATGTACGTACTGCCACCACCACCATCTCTCTCTTGAAATTATGGCTCAATTAAGATCAGTAGTGGTCACCTCTGTGTGTATGGGGAAAATTAGAAGAGATTAAGGGCAGAGGGAAAGAAAGATAGCAGGGAAATGGTGCTGAATACAAAAACAGGCTAGGCTCCACAAAGGTAAGGGAGGACAGCAGCACATACTCTTCCAGTGGACAGTGGGAAGAGGGAGTAACAGTCTTGGATATTAGGTTGTCCAGGTGGAGCAAGGAATCCTCATAATAGATGTGATGAAGTTAATAGATGGTGTAGCTGTTTCTGCAACTGACACTCTTTCTGATAGAAATTTATGCATTGGTGATAGGACTTGAGTGGGCAGGGGGTTAGTGTATGGTGGATGGGAGAGATCTTGTATCTGTATTGTAGAGTTGCATATAAAACTAACCACAAACAAACTGTTGTCATTTATGAATGACCACCACCAAACTGTACTGAAGGACAAAGTTGGCCAACCTGTGGAACAAATCTCTTAGCACAGTGTAGTCCACATGCCCTCCCTTTTCGTGCCATGGTCTGTATCTTATTTGAACTGCAGAAGTGATAACTGTCACTCTTCAAATTCTGACATTTTTCCAGTCAAAAATACAGTAATCATTGTGTTCTTGTGTTCATATTTGCTGCTCAATTATTCCTTTATGCTGTACTGGTTGTCTTCATCATGTACTTTTCGCACGTGTAGTAGCTTTTGTTGGTTGAGAAGACTGTGTTTCGTAGATTCCTGTCATTTCCACTATAAGAGACTTTTAAAATAAGGAGAAATGTTTTGTGTAAGGTGATGGGTCCAAAGCAGTGCTTTCAAGTTACTTTGCAAAAATTTAAGGTTACTTTTTAACAAAACAGTCAAACAGAATGTAGTGCAATACAATTGGTGTGTGGTCAGCTGCAACACTGATGCCAGCTGCCTCGAGCAATCTCCCATACATGGCAACCGGCGGAGTGACAGGTGCGCCTTTCTATTCTGCAGTTCCTGAAGCTATGGGACACCAACACAACTTCATGCCTGTGCCCATTTACAGTATGCAAGGTATGGCAGGTATGAGTAGGGTGGAAGAGACTTTCTAATATTCGTTATGTTCAGCTTGGCTTATTGGTCAGGTGGCTTCCTAGTTTTGGAAGATAAGTGGTGTTGTATAAATTGTTAGCTGCAGCCTTGCCACTTACCTTGCATCTGTAGTCTTAGTGCTGCACTAACACTAACAAGGATTCATATTGTTTCCTAGATATATACTGTTCGGCATCATTTACAACATGTAAAAAGTAAGTTACTTTGTTAGGAATGGAATGCTTAGTTTTTTGCCACATACAGGACATAAAGTTGGAGAATGGTGACATTTGTTAAGTTCACTGCTTTGAGGACAGAAATGCATGATTTTACGGATATTGGGTAATGACCATGTTTTGTGAGGAACTGTGTATTATTTAAGAGTTGCTGTACATTAAAGGCTGGCAAGTACTATCTTATGCTTCATGTCAGTTCACTGCTGATTAAAATTTGTCTAGAGTTTTTTGTGAGGATATTTTTATCTCCACTATATCTTTTGAGTAATTCCTACTACTTCACAGAAACAGTACTGACTGCAAACACTTTGGTCCTTGGTGACTGCACCTTATAGATAAAAACTATCTTGTTATTGATGTAAAGGCAGATAATATTTATAGGTGTTACCAGTGAGTGTAGGAGTAACTAGTAGAGATTATGCTACAACATTGTTAAGTTACCCATGTTCCCTAAATATTTTAATTTGTGTAATGTTTTCTCCATGAGGTTTTTCCTCTCACACTCTCATCTCCCTGCCCATGTCAATAAGGGAAATCATACATTGAACAGACGTGTCATTCTGTTAAAAGCACATGTGATGAACATCGATGTCAGACCAGAGTAGATCAGCCAGAAAAATCTGCTGTTGTCTAGATATAAGACATGGAATGAACTATGGACAGACCAAATCCTCTCATTCACCTCCACCTAGTGGGATCCTACCATTAAAGAAGTAGTCAAAATATGTACAGATGATGACATAATTGTCAGAGACTTGCCCTTTTCTCCACTCATATACTGTGAACTGTGGAAGAAGGGCAACAGGCAGATATGGTCCCCCATTGCAGGCTGTTAAAAAAGGTACAAGCATATGGAAAAGGTTCACAGATATGTGAGTGGCTCAAAGACTTTGTAAATTATAGAGCCCAGTGTGTCGTCCTTAAGAGGGTATAGCCAGGAGTGCCCCAACTAAATGTGATAGGATCGCTATTAATCTCTACACAGTGAAACACCTATTTTATGGGGTCCAGACTTACAAAAAGCAAAATTAAGGAAAATTCAGAATAGAGGAAATTGTCAAAACCCCAAAATACAAGCAAAAACATATCTAATTGCCGTATATGATTAAAAATCCTAATCCTCTCCAATACATTGTATAAAATTTGTATAAGTGAAGGAAATTAAATGCTCAATATAATGTTTTTACAATAATTTGTAGTAATGTATTTTATCAGTTCTTAAAAAGTCACAGATCTGCAACAGCAAGTAAAAACTCGTCAAAAAATTGAAATTGGTATCTGTTTTACAGGTAATTGAGCTATTTTCCGATATGCTATGACCACAAATTATATGTCAAAACAGGCATTTTTGAGAGATCTCTCCTTTGTGTTCAGCCAAAAATAAAGGGAAAAACTGATGAACATGATGAAATAAATCAAAAACTGTGAAGTACGGTGAAAGACACAATTGCAGTGACCTCTGCTGTACCTAGGAGGCAAGCTCATTTTACATGTGTTAAAAGTCCCTTTTATATGATCGACTTTCTTGTCTCAGTTGATTGCTCAAGAGAAGTGCGTCTCCTGCAGCAGCCCTGGCACTCTGTTCCTGTATTGAGTCTCATTTTTATTTACATGTCCGCACCAAAATTGCCAGTGTTGTGAAGGCTGTCTGCTGTGGAGTTTGGCATCTGAATGGCGAAAGTGAGGTTATGAGGGTTTATCCTTTTTATGGGAAAATCAAAATATAGTAACAAATTGTAGGTAAAAGCAGTGACAGTAGAGTTAATTACTGACCAAAGAAGAATTCATAGTGGAAATTCTTGTCAAAAGTTGTGTGGTAAAGTGTTCACACTCCTGAGAACTGAAAAAAATAGGAAAGGTGTCATCCAAACCTTTCAGAACACATACATTTATTTGCTTGAGAAAATACATGCTTACAAACACATCAGACAGCATGTAAAATGCTATAAATGGCGCTTTTTTCCTTTATCCTTTGTATCTTGTTTTCTTTCCTAGGTGCCATATAACAACAAAATATTTTTTCTCATCCAGTAATTCTTAGTTTTTCACTGTTGAAATAGTTTTCATTGAAACGTGTTTATCTATTTACATTCTTATCTATACCTGGTGTAGGTTCTCTTTCTGTAAAATATAAATACTTTTTGCTTTCAGATATTTTGTTTCTCTTGGAGGAGAACACTAGTAGGGAAAAATACCATGACCATATGTAACTTTTCAGTGTGCCCTGAAAGCAAAGCAAATAACACAATAAAGATTAAGAAGACACAATATCTATTTTTATAAAGGGAGTGAACTCAACCAAAATAGGTTATAACTTCCAATATTAGCAGATGCCACAACAGTCCCTTGTTTCTGCACATGCATAGTGCGCAGCACACTCCAAAATTTGGAGCTCTATACTTGGCACAATCTACAGATCATTGACATCATAGATACACTCATGTCATGGCTGGTTGCTTATTTACATGCAAATACAAAAGGTGCACGCACTTAAAGCAGTCAATTTTGACCAGTAAGTTGCTTGTGTGGTGTGGTGGCTGTTCTGGCTGTTGGGTGACATAACAAGTCACCAGCCTATAAAAACTCGCTAGTGGAAAATGGCCGATGTTTCCTTGATTTTGATCAAGCATAATCTTCAAGATTCGGTCTTTGAATTCAAAAGGTTGATGATCGATATTGTTCCTGAATACATTACGTCAGAAATACATACAAAAAAGCAATACTGAGTTATAAGTGACACGACAAAAAGTGGCTCTGGACCCCTTCATCACGATTTGGCTCGGTCTGGAACACTTTGTGTCATCCTGTTTTTCCATTGCTGCTGCAACCTAGCAGTAGTTGCATCATAATTGTGCAGTGAAGTTAAACATTGCAAGTTGGGTTTCTAATGCTGACGTGTATTATGGCAGCATTTCCTCTGACATCTCCCCTCTCCACAACAGCCAGAAATATCCCCTTAACTCCACCACCATCCGCTGTGTGAACTGTCTTTCTTTTGTGCCATTTGTAACTTGTTCAGTTACATCAAATGTTGGTAGGAAGAAAATGGGACGAAGTCAAGCAGGACATTGAGTAAGAACATAGAACTGAGGTAAACTTACTAGGAAGACCTGTAAAATTGGTCAATTTTTAGAATTGATCTTGTGAGTTTTTCACAGGAAGTACTAATTTATGGCATAGAATCATGAAAAAAGTAAAATCATAGAATGTAAAATTGAAGTTTCACTTTATACATGTGTCGAAGTTGAGTGATTGCAGGAGGATATGAGGTGACTTAGACAAAATTTTTAGTTGGTGCGATGAATGGCAGCTAGCTCTAAACGTGGAAAAATGTAAGTTAACACAGATGAATAGGATAAACAAAACCTGTGATTTGGGGATACAACATTAGTAATGTCCTGCTTGACACAGTCACATTATTTAAATATCTGAGTGTAATGTTTCAAAGCAGTATGAAGTGGAACAAGCACATGAGAGTTGTGGTAGCAAAGGCGAATGGATGGCTTCAGTTTATTGAGAGAACTCTAGGAAAGTGTAGTTCGTCTGTAAACGAGACTGCACATAGGATGTTAGTGTAACCTAATCTTGAGAACTGCGTAAGCGTTTGGGATCTGTACCAGGCTGGATTAAAGAAAGACATAAAGCAATTCAGAGGCAGGCTGCTGGATTTGTTAGTAATAGGTTCGAACAACACACAAGTGTTACAAAGATCCCCGGAGGGTAGACGACATTCTTTTTGAGGAACACTATCGAGAAAATCTAGAGAACTGGCATTTGAAACTGATTGCAGAATGATTCTGCTGCCACCAACATACATTACATGTAAAGACCACAAAGATAAGATGCAAGAAATTAGGGCTCATACAGTGGCATATAGACAGCCATTTTTGCCTCATTCTGTTTGCGAGCGGAACAGGAAAGGAAATGACTAGTTGTGGTATGGAGTACAGACTGCCTCACACTGCATGGTGGATTGTGAAGGATCAGTGTAGATGTAGATGTAGACACAGGATATCAACTAGCAAAGCATGGAACCAGCATTGATGGCACTCAGGTGTCATCAGCCATGGGGAAATGAATTCAGTAATATAAATGGATGAGGATACTGAGCCAGGACAGTTAGGCCAGGCATCAAGATCTTTCCTATGATATGAGGTCCACAGTTCATCTCTCCTGCATTATGCCCGGGATGTCAGTGGCCCCTGTGACGATTTACAACTTTGCTTCCTGCACCAATGCTTTTCCAGTGAACCCAATATAAATTGGTGAACCACTACAGCTTCCCATGATCACACCAGAATATGGTGAACAGCTGTCTCTGAAATATTGCGCAGTTTCCATGGCACCATCTGCCCAGTGCCCAGAAAACTTTTAAGCAATGTATTTAAATGAACCATAAAAGTTTAGATTCATTTCAATATTTGTGTTAAATTTCAGGTTTGTAATGACTTAGTATTGTGTAGCAGTCCTTAATTATTTAACTGAATAACATTTCTTTAAAAGTCCAATACTCAAAGATGACTTAAAAGTGTAGTTCATTGCGTGTTGGGAAACAAATACACTAAAGAAGATGTATGTGTTCATATTGTTTAATTGGTCTTACTGTCCTCTTATCAATTTTCTTATCTTATTTCCCAAAATTCTTAGTAGTGTAACCACAGATGACATTTGGCTAGTAACTCATATTTTCCTGACCTACATACAATATTCACAACAGTGAAACAGTTCAGAATATGTGTTTGTAAATAAACTTGTAAATTGTTCATAATCTATATTACTAAGTTAAGTTGTTGTGGTACCTTATACAGTTAGTTAACTATAATTAAAAAGTAGAATAATACAATGTTAAATGCTGATAAATGCAGCATTAAATGTTGATAGCAGAGGAAAGTTTATAGTTAAGAATAGTATAAAGTTGTAAAGACTGTCTCTGTAAATAATGAAAGGTAAAAATTGAAACCTCAGGTTGGAACATCAGCAAAAAGGCTGTTACAAATTATAACTATTGGTCAAAGCAAATGTGTGTGTGTGTGTGTGTGTGTGTGTGTGAGTGTGTGTGTGTGAGAGAGAGAGAGAGAGAGAGAGAGAGAGAGAGTGTGTATGAGAGCATGTTTTTCTGTTTGCTGCAAAGGAGAACATTGTTCTGAAGCTTAGTAACAAATGAATATTGTTTTATGAGCCTGTCAGTCACTCAGAGCCTCAGCTATACAGTGAGTGGTTGCATTGCTATGTGGCGTAGCAGTTTACCTCACTGGCTGATGTGCCACCTGTCGACATTTCAAATCCAACCACCAGGTTCTCAAAATTTATTATGTTTCTAATGTTTGTATGTATTTCAGAATATTTGATGTCTGTATAAATATAAGCACTCTCCTTCCAGAACATCTATTCTGTTCTGGCTGTACGTCGGTGTTCATAACAAATGTGCTTTCATTGCTAAATACTGTACTTCGTTGACGATCACAGTTTTGGATTTGGACTTCATTGTGGTTATGACGTGACATTGTTTGCTGGAGATACCAGGTGCTTCGGAATATCTACATCACTGTGGTTCCAATTAGACATTGTAAAAGCCATCACCTACACAGACAAGAACTGGAATACAAGCTGTATATTGTTCCCAATTCATGAAGCCAGTGGATTCCAAAACAACCATAAGTCAGCTGCACATCAGGCATCTATTGGTGGTCACAACCTGATGAAGTACCTGAAGGAACCCAGTTACTTCATTAGATACAACACATAGTATGATACAATGTGTTTGGCAAATGTGTTCTTTTTCTTGGACTGCACAACCAGCTGTGGTTGCATGGGGAAATGTCACAGTCTTACACACAGAATGTTTTGGCCTATGCCACACTGTGAATGCAGATATGACACAAACAACAAAATCTCACATTTGATGGTAGGAGTTGCAGAAGATATGTACTTAAGCTCTTCTGGTAAAGGAATTCATTAAATGGTGCCAGCACATTGAGAAATGCAACAGAAAAGTATCAGACAAAAGAGGTATGACCAACTCCCAATTGTCATCCCTATGGCAGTTGTGGAAGACCACCATGAGTGACCTCTCTCATACATCAGGTAGTATGAGAAGAGTTACTGTAGTTTATGGCAGCCAGAAATGTAAGACTGAGTGCACAAGAGAAGCGTCCATGAATGCTGATGTCATATGTCAGGAGGTAATAGAGAATGTTAAGGAAGAGATGTGTTGATCTTTAGTAACGACCTCTGCCACAATTCGAACTTGCCAGGAAGAATGGAATCAGCCAACTCAGATTATGCCACTGTTGACAAATGAGAACCCAGCGTCTGAACAACATAAGTACAATCATCTCCTTTGCCAAGTATAACATCCCACAGCCGAACAGAGCACAACATGCCAGTATGTTTTCACTGTGAATATCCTGGACTTACTGTACGCTACTGCAGAGAAAGCTGCGAGTGATTACAACTGTTCTACTCATGGCAGTACACTATAAATGATTATAGTCAACCTGTGGAGTGAAAACCATCGCAGTACTGAGGACAAGATCGCTCTCCAATATGTCATAGTCATTCCCCACTGCTGTACAGGGGTATCTGTTGCTCGTCTAACTGTCGAATTCAGGGAAACTAAGCGAAACAATCATATACGGGGAAGAGGTGGCCACAGATGAAAATCTTCAATGGATGACTGTCACTATTTTGCCAGGAAATTTCATCACTGTCCTCTTCAATGACCAACATGTCTGTGCACTAATCGACATGGGAGCTTCTTTTTCTGTAGTGTCATCATCAGCTAAATAATGCTGTGTTCAGTAACAGAAAAGTGATTGTGCTGAAAGTTGCATATGGGAAATATGTTGAGCCAAGAGAACTTGTATTAAAAAAAAAACTGTTACTGTCAGAACACAGCCCTTTGAATTTGTCATTTTAACAGAATGTGGTGAAAACGTTATTCTCAAATGGGACTTCTTGCAAGCATCACAAGCAGTCCTAGACTGTAGGAGATTGAGTCCAGATTGGTAAAGCTATTCCATCAAGTACACATAACAAAGATTGCTCTGTGCAGTTGTTTCCTGTTGAAGACGTTATTATCCCATTGTCATCAATGAGATAATTTACAATCATCAGTCTAGGCTCACAAAAGAACTCTACATATCAGTGACAATTGTAAATATTGCAGCAGGTCAAGGCAAACTTTGGATCACCAATTGTCAAAAGCAGCGACAACTTACCCGGGAAGGTGTGTTTACAGGAGCAGCTGAACCAGTCCTGTATGGGCAGCTCTGTGTCACCAGTGAAGAATAGCACTCCACCACCACTACAGACATTGCAGTGGAGGAATCTATTATCAAACTGTCAATAGAATCTTGGCTGACAGAGGAATAATTTCAGCAAATGTGTGCAGTGGAGGAATCTATTATCAGACTGCCAATAGAATCTGGGCTGACAGAGGAATAACTTCAGCAAATATGTGAATTTTCAGATCCCTTCAAATCTGGAATGGAGAAAAGACAGAAAGACAGATCAAGCAGCCCATTGTAAAGCACTGTATCAACACTGGGGCTCATCCACCAAGTAGCCAGCACTTTTAGGGTGTCTCACTTACTGAAGGACACATAATTTGGGAGGAAGTTGAGAAGATATTGCAGGATGACATCATTAAACCTGTAGATAGCCCAATGTCTAGTCGTATAGTCCATGTGAAGAAGGATGGCATATGACATTTCTGCATTGACTACTGATGACTGAACAAACTCATGAAAAAGATGTCTCTCTATTGCTGCCCATTGATGAGACCCTAATCTGCTTGAAGGGAGCAAAGTATCTTTTAGCTTGGATATGCAGGCAAGCAACTGGGAAATCAAGATTGATGGGGCTGAGTGCTAAACGGCTAAATTTATAACACCTGATGGCCTCAATGAATTCAAAGTGACAGCATTTGGACTCTGTAAAGCTCCAGCCACATTTGAGCAGATGATCAACAACCTGTTTCAATATATTAAATTGATTACTTTTCTCTGCTATCTGGATGGCATTGTTGTTTTTTCAAAGACATTTGGAAACTATCTACGCCACCTGATAACTGTGTTGAAGTATGTTCAGATTGCAAGTCTCCATCTTAATCCCAAAATGTGCCTCTTCACTGCCAAAGAAAAAAAATCTTAGGTCACCTATTTTATAGCAATGGAGTCTGTTTTCTTGGAGTATGTTCATGTTACTGAGGACTCAAAAAGGACTTCTTTACCAAGGCATGCCCCTTGTGAGAACTACTGAAGGGAGGTGTCAAATTTTCCTGGAAGGAGGTGCAAGAAGGACGTTTCCTTATCCTTAAGGAGGCACTAACATCTTCTCCTGACCCAGCATTATGTGATGAGAGTGCCAAGTCAGAACATCACTCTGACTCTGGCACTTATGGTATAGTTGCAGTTGTAATGCAAGTTCAGGAAGGTGCTGAGAAGGTGGTAGCTTATACTTCCAGAGTACTCTCCAAGTCTGAGATGTACTATTATAAAATTGAGAAAGTCTGTTTTGCAGTTGCTTGGGCCATCAATAAGTTCCGACCATATTTATTTGGCCAACCATAACCGTTTTTGATGGACAACTATTCTCTTTGCTGACTGACTAGTCCGAAGGATCCCATGGGTCAGCTTGCAAGATGGGAATTGAGGCTTCAGGTGTAGGATGTCACATAGTTATACAAAAATGGATGTAAACATAAGGAGACCAACTGCCTTTCAAGGTTTCCTTTGGCGGAACAAAGCATTGTGGATGAAATCTCAGTCATCACAGCATCAAGTACCATTGCTGCTGAAGAAAGGAAATATCCAGCATTGCTGAAAATTGTAGAAGCCTTGAAGAAGGAGGAACAGACAAAATAACAATTCCAATTAATAAACAGAACATTTTGCAAGAGGAACTATGTATTGATGGGGCAGGAATAGTGGCTCATTGTCCTGCTCATCTACAGCCAGCTGTCGTGAAGCTTTTATATGATGATCCATCATTTGGTCACGTGGGATTTGTGAAGATTCTAGACAGAAATAGATGCAGCTATCACTCGCCAGGTCTCTACCGATGTGTCAGACACAATGTGAGCCACTGTAAGGAATGTCAATGACAGAAGCATGTGTTGCAGTTAATTTGGTCAGTTGGCACCAATTATGCCTGCAGCAGTGCCATTTCATCACATTAGAGTTGAACTCATGGGGAAGCTCCTGACAAACAGAAATTGATGGATAATAGTCTGTTTACAGTCTGTATGGAAGTGAAACGTGGACGGTAAATAGTTTGTACAAGAGGAGAATAGAAGCTTTTGAAATGTGGTGCTACAGAAGAATGCTGAAGATAGATGGGTAGATCACATAACTATTGAGGAGGTATTGAATAGGATTGGGGAGAAGAGGAGTTTGTGGCACAACTTGACTAGAAGAAGGGATCGGTTGGTAAGACATGTTCTGAGGCATCAAGGGATCACCAATTTAGTATTGGAGGGCAGCGTGGAGGGTAAAAATCGTAGAGGGAGACCAAGAGATGAATACACTAAGCAGATTCAGAAGGATGTAGGTTGCAGTAGGTACTGGGAGATGAAGAAGCTTGCACAGGATAGAGTAGCATGGAGAGCTGCATCAAACCAGTCTCAGGACTGAAGACCACAACAACAACAGTCTGCACTGACTACCTCACCTGCTGTGCTGTCATCAAAGTGGTGCAGACTGACAAAGTTCAGGAAATTGCAAAGATCCGTGTAAAAGACATCATTTTGAAGTGCACAGTATGCTGTGTAATGATCTCTGATTGTGGAAAACTTTTCCAGTGGAGACTAGCTAGTATCAAAGATAATTTCACATTGCAACAGGATCCACAGGGTCATAACTGCCTACATTCACAGCTGAAAGGCATTACAGAATGCTTTAATAAGATGTTGGCAGGTATGCTCTCAATGTACATTGATGTCGAACAGATAAATTGAGGTACAATACTTCCCCCCATGATAGTCACATACAACACGATATAGCAAGACATAACAGGGTTCATGCCATTCTGCTGGACCCCCAGTTGCGTGGCCAAAACAGCAATGGATACATTATTCCTGTTTCACCCAGACAGTAATCAGGATGAGTACATGGAACAGCTCATCACCAGGGCTGAAGAGGCAAGACAGCTGGCTCACATACAGACTCTGGATGCCCAGGAGAAGGACCAAGAGCAGTAAAATGGCAAGCACCAGACAGTGAGATACAGCTTGGGAGACTTGGTATGGACTTTCACTCCAGCGTGGGTAATCGAGCTATTGGGTAGTGGATGTTACATACAGTGTCAAGTATTATTACCTTTCATCAGGAAGACAGAAGTGCAGAGATGTCATCCATGTCCTCCATGTGAAGCCCTACTAGAGTTCTGAGGTGCAGATCAATGATGGGGTCTTCTTGTCCAAGGAAACCGAAGACCCACTAGACCGTCGTGAAGATTCAGTGGGTGGGACTGCTGTTGATGCACATAGTGAAGAGGATGTGGCAACATGACCAGAATGCGAGGTCCTGGTGCTGCCATACAGAACACTATTGAGAGGATTTAGATTCAGGGTGCTCCAACGAGAACTACTGACACAGTGGAACACTCTTTCTCCAGGAGAGGGAAAATGCCATGTGCCATGCTTCATGCATTGTAGCTTAGTGGTTAGTGTTGCTGGCTGGCAGGTTGTGTGTTGCCAGTTCAAACCAGATACCAGCAATTATTTGGTATATATCATTTCTGGAAGTTTCTCAAAATTTCTTATGTTTGTATGCTCTAGAAGATTTGATGGAGTTCTGTCTGTGTGTTGGTGTTCATAATAAATGTGCTTTCAGTGCTAATTGCTGTATTTCATTGATGACCCTGCTTTTGGATTTGGATTTGATTATGGTTACAACATGACAATATTCACTGATTTAAATGTTTGCATTCCTTACAGGACTTTTCAATATCATAAAAATACAATATTTTATTTTAAAGTCATTTCTCCTTTTAGTGTTTTGTTATTGCCATTGAGACATCTTCATCTGTGTATACTAGCTATAAGTGTTAAAGATAGTTGTACAAAGTAAACTGGGGATATGGAATTTACAGACTAAGTTTTTTTAATCTAACATAATAACAGAAGGTTTTGTTAAATGTTTAGTGTATGTAATTGGAACTGGGTGAGAGCACCAGATAAATTTGTCATGAATAATGCATTTGACCAATATGTTATATGACGTATCAAGAGAAAAACCAAGCAAACAGTTATTACATTGTGATTAGACTGAACTGTGTATAGTTATATGGAGCAGATGCAAGACAACAATTCTGTAAGTGCTTGTTGGTAAATGTTGTCCAAAGAAGTAAAGATACATGCAGCATTGTTGACTGGGATATACCAAGGGGCAGGTTCACTCGCCTTATGAGGACGGGGATTTCTTCCTCTGCATACAATGCTTGTTTCCCACTCTGTGTGTAAGAGTTGTCTCTTTAAGAGTATCTGTTGAGTGTAGGTGACTGAGATGGACATGTGAGTAGTTTGGTATTATGTTTGTGTGCTATGACATTGAGAAAAGGGAAAGGGTAAACCTAGTCCAGCACAAACCTGCTTCTCTGGAGTAGCACCAAGTTTGTCTCCATCTGACAGATCACCAAAAACAGTGACACATACCCTCAGTCAGTGAGTCAGTTTTAGGAATTTAATCCAGAGCATCAGCGTAAATTTTGTTTATCAGGAACCACCACCTGATCTCCCCTCTCCTGCTAAGAACTGATGAAGAAAAGCTTCTTGCACCATCAGGATTAAAATAGGGTACCCTTGAATCAATTGCCACTGCACATGCTTGCATTAGTAACAGTGACTGCAGAGGTGAGTGTGTTAATGACACCATTCATATTCTATAGATTATGGGCAGGTTGTCTGCATACTGCAAGTTTGTATTCTGTTATTTTCATTGTGGTTGGCTTTGGAGGCCAGGATGTCAATAGGAATTGGTTATTGATCTCCTCAGGTTATTAGAAACATTTCTGATCTTGTGGCATGGATAGTTGTACCGTTGGAAATCTTCTGTCCATTGAAGAAGACATTACCTATGAAGGTGTGCAAATGGACTACAATAATATGACTACTGTGCACATGACATCGTCTGCAATGACTGCAAGTACTAGTGTACCCCACTAGCGCAACCCTCGTAGCACAATACTGCCACCACTGGCCTGTATCCATCCTGTAGTAGTGTAGTGCATTTATTGAGCAGTTGTTTCCTGGAAGATTCTGTATTATCCATTGACATGGTCAAATGGGAAGCACTTTGCATCTGACTAACAACTTATTTCCATTTATTGATTTAACAATATTAGAGAAGGAAAGTTGCTACTCACCATATAGCGGAGATACTAAGTCACAGATTGGCACAACAAAAAGACTCACACAATTATAACTTTCGGTCATTAAGACCTTCGTCAACAATAGATACATATAGACACACCTCACAAACTCCCACGCACGACTGCAGTCTCAGGCAACTGAAACCGCACTGTGAGCAGCAGCACCAATACATGATGGGAGTGGCGACTGAATGGTGTTAAGGAGGAGGTTGGGGTGGGGAGAGGGAGGGATAGTATGGTGGCAGACAGCAAAGTGCTGCAGGTTAGACGGAGGGGAGGGGAGAGGTGAGGAGGGGGGAGGAAGTAGCAGAAAAGGAGAGAAATAAAAAGACTGGGTTTGGTGGTGGAATGAGAGCTGTGTAGTGCTGGAATGGGAACAGGAAAGGGGCTGGATGGACGAGGACAATAACTAACGAAGGTTCAGGCCAGGAGGATTACGGGAACATAGGATGTATTGCAGAGAAAGTTCCCACCTGCGCAATTCAGAAAAGCTGGTGTTGGTGGGAAGGATGGATTTTCCATTTATTCATTTTTATCAGAAACTGTCATTGGATCAGCAGTAGCCAAGAACTACCTCAGTTTTTTCAAGACATAGATGCCTCCCATGGAGTTCAGTTAACAACAGTTGTGTTGAATAGTGTGCTCTAAATACATATGCCATTCCCAGGTCAGTATTCATATACTTACTTAGCTGCAAATGAGAATTCTATTGATGTTTGCATTGGGCTATTTCCCTTATAGTCCTAATCTCGTAGCAGCAGTTTACATCTATTTTTTCATCTAGTATAGATGTTCAGCATGTAGTCACAATGTGACTGCAGAAAATTGACAGATTTCTTATTGGGGGTGGGGGAGGCACTGATGTCTTAATGTACTGATGGTACAGTTTATTGAATAATAGTGGTGACTTTGTTGCAAAGTAATGAATATCAATACCACACAACAGTGAGGCAATGTAACTGGCTGTAAACAAAGTTTGTTCTTGGGAGCTCATGTTTCTTTACTCCTGAATAACATTTGAATAGTTGTACAAGTCTTTCCTTAATATTCTCAGTGTGCCTATCTCACATTTCAAACTATACTACAAAAATTCACATGGCCCTTTTTTCCTCTCCCTATTGGTGTGTCAAGTGAAGCAGGGGATATTTTTAGTGGTTGTAACTGTTGTGCAGAAGTGGAATTTCTACATTGGAAATGTTGCTGAAATTATGGTAATAGCAATTTTGTCTCTGTTTATTTGGATTGTCCCTGTGCTTTTTGGTGATCAGTCAGCATACTTTACATGTTATAATGCCTGTTGGCACAATTTTTGGGATGTTTAGCCAACAGTTGTTTAACTTTTTTGTGATGTTTTGTCAGCATGAGTAGCTAATATTGTAGACTACTCAACTTTCCACCCATCATCAGTAATAGAGAATGAATTTTGAATCTCAATAAGAACACCAGTTGATAATATATCAAGAAAGAGCCACAGAGAAGTGACAATGATTTAATATAATCTATCATGAGCTCATTTTTATTTAATTTGTCATTATACGCTAATAGGCAGAAAAGCTTAGCTTTCATCATATACATATAGGTGAGTGCTCCTTTTTCTCCATATCTGCACATACACAATGATGTACAGTGAAAGCACAATATGTGGCTTAAGTTGTTAGTCAGTCTTTAGATTAAGTATATGGGTGTAGTAACTGATTCGATAGCACTAGATAAGTCTTACTTATCACAATGGAATAGAAAATTTTTATAGAAATGAGAAAAGTAGACATGTTTTTAAGAATTAAAAGAGTTGTGTGCTGCCAACTACAAGAGGAAAAAATGCATATGTGAATACTATCACAGGTCTGAGCCTGCCAACACCTTTTGGTGCTGCACCAACGGCGCCAGCAGCTGCACCCGGTGTGGACCCAGGCGTGGCTGCTGCTTATCAGCGTGCCTTCTTGCAGACAGCAATGGCACAAAACATGCAGATCCAGCAGCAGCTCTTAGCACAAAGTCAGGCATTGCAACAAATGCTTACACAGCCTGCTGCACAGTTGCAGATGCAACAGATGCAAGTGCAGATGCAACAGCAGCAGCAAATACAGCAACCTGTGAGTGCCTCACACTAAATATGCTCATATGTACAATATTTTAAATTTTGAGATTGTTTCAAGTATTTCTTTCCCTTTTATTTTATTTAAAGCTCAAGTTATTGTTATAGCTTTCAGTAAGAGCTGACATGATACTAATAGACATAAAAGTGGAATTGTAAGAATTCTCATACAAATGAAAGCACACAGAGATGTGAAAGTCATGTAGTTGCCTTTTAATATTTCAGGTGGCTAATGTAATATTTCACTTAAGATTATGTCTAATTTACTTTTTGTGTCTCTTTCCTCTTTAGAACCTAAACATAGAGGGTGCAGTGTTAACATATTACCCTTGGCATGAATAATTCAAAATTTTCTGAAATTGAAAAGTATGTTTTTATTCATATTTATCTAGAACAATTTTACTTTTTTGTCAGGAGTGTATCTTGCAGTCAGCTCAACAGCATATGCAGAAAAATTATGTGAATTTTTCCATTGAGATCTACATAACTCTTACTGCAGTGCTCAACAACTGATTTTAATCAAAGCATTTCTGCTTCATTAATAAAAAAACTTCCAGTTGGATGGTCTAACACGTTTCCTTCACAGTAATGGTAGAGATCACAGTACCTGTCAGAATTGTGTGGCATTTGTATGGTCATCTAGTTCCATCATTTAGTAAAATTCGTGTCAAGTTACTGAACCTGACAAAGATTTGTCAGCAGTGATGTAGCTCATCGGGCTGCTGGAGAGGAAGCCACAAATCACCAGAAGTAAAGAGTGTGTGGACAAAAGTGTTGAATCATCAAGTTGCATCATCATTAACCAGTACTTGTATTAAAACTTTTATGTGTGCATGTAAGCTTGCATAATTACTTTATATTTTATTGTTCAAGCACTTACATTTCACTTTATTTTCTTTATCTTCACAAATCTTACTGAGCTCTTTCTTTTTCTCTCTCAGTAATTGTGTGTCATCTTTTATCTAATAAGAGACTTCGGACTTTTTCTTTTGGTAATTGGTGGATTCCTCTCACTAGACACCTACAAGGCTGTACATAACACAGCATGAAGTGTACTGATGCTAACTGCACCTTTGGTTGACTCATTTCACACAATGCAATATGTTCTCCGATCATGGTGACAGTGACAAGGATGAAGCTTTACCTTTGTGCTTGCAAAGTTATTGAATTAATTTCTGAGTATTTCATTTATTCCTCTTGTCATAAATAAAGTAACATAGTAATGAAAAGATATACTCTGCTTGTTGCTGATGACTCCTTCACATTTCAACACAGCTGTAAAATATTGTGTTTGATACTTTATTGGTGCTTGACTGTAAGCCTTTTGTAGTACAGCTGTATTGAAACATAAATAGAGAGTAAAGAAAACAAAACCTTGACTTTATTGCCTGAATCACAAATAAAGTTCTAAAGCAAGTTAGACCTGTTCCATATGAAGAGCATCAGGCTAAAAGTGCTAATGTTTGGCACTCATCCTTGTCATTAAAACTTGTACAGTGTTCAGTTTGTTGTGATACATTGACAAATTTTTTGTGTGGAGTAACTTTTGCTCAGGTTGGTTTCCTTCATGCTTCATGCTGATATGCGAAAACTTAGTTTTGGAGATAAATGGTAAGCTATATGGATTACATATGTCTTTCCAAATGGACCTGGGGTAGTTATAATTAATATTGTAAACTAGTTGCTTATTATATGTGAGTTCATGACTCATTACCTGTGTAACTCACAAGAATGTACATATCGTTGGTATTTTTAATATTAAATCTTCATTGGCCAGAATTCATCAGATTGATTTGTCAAACAAAGTCAGTAATAATAGCTTGATATTGCTCAAACATCAGGTCTCAGTATGAAAAGACAGCCTAATTGGTTTATATTTATTGTAAAATTTGATAATTCACATTTGCCTCATGGACAGGCAACATATTATTTCTATATGATATTACATTTTACTCTTGCTTCTTTTTCTTCTCTGCCTAGTTACGCTAGTTTTTATTTCTGTTATTTGCAGTGTGTGATATTTTTTCATGCTGTGTTTATAGTTAGGCTAAAGGGACGCGTGTGCCCGACAATGAGAGCAGCGCTATATCATGTTATGATGAAGAAATGAGATGAAACTATTTGTGTACTTAAAAGAAAGCAGAAACAGATTACTAACTACAGTATAACTCTGCTTTTATATTCTCGAAATAAAATGTTTTCCTGCTGTTTACAACATTTTTTAGAAGTTTCTTCAAATCATTTGTGTTCAGTATGGAATCCCCTACCCACTTTTGTATTATCATAATTATTAATTTTCTGCCATTTAAATTTCATGAATGTTAACAGAAAGAAACAAAAAGAAAGTGCAATTGAAGTATTACAATGCTGAAAAGGTGTTGGCTTTCAAGTAGAGTTTACAAACATTAAGCAAGAAATTTTCTTGAGCTTTGGTCTCTGTAGCTAAGAGTAGGAGACTTCAAAAGTTGGGGCAATTCATATCTCTTAAACGGTTTGTCTCCAAACATTGCCAGCCTAACAATAGCTATACTGTATGTAGTGCTGTCCGTAGTTGTATTAAAGGCCCTACTCATGAACCAATTTATCGATCGACAGACCAATAGACCATATTTGAGTAGGCTTGTTGACTGACCAGTTTCTCTAATTGGGTGGTCAGTTGGGTATATCAACTCGCCAGTCGCCCCCCCCCCCCCCCCCCCCCCTCCCTTCCACCCAGCCACCACTTATCCCAACAATTTGTGTCATTTACACTGCTGTTGTGCCAACCATTCAACAAAAGTCTGTCTTCTGTCACTGTGTGCAGGAATAAACTGTTCAAATATGGCTTATGAAACTTAAAAAGATTGCAAATGTTTGTGAGACATGTCATTCAGACAGTGTAGAAATAAGAGATCCAAGAAATGAAGCACTTGTTTCATTTTTTAACGAATCCATAATGGTTTCATGTGGCACACTGAGAAGTGAATGATAGGTTTTATTCCCAGTACTTATAGGAAATGAAATGGAAAATGTATTTAGTTTGTATTTTGGTTTTTAGATTTCATTTCCAATACATATCATAAGTGTAACCTAAAAACTGAAATAAAGACCAGCTAGCGGACTTTCATTCGTAAAATATATTTAGAGAAAATAAGATGACAGAAAAGATTTTGAAATGCAACAGTGACAATAACAAACGTAATTGTTGGGTTTAAATTAATGATATGAATATAATAGAGGGAAACATTCCACGTGGGAAAAATATATTTAAAAACAAAGAAGATGTGACTTACCAAATGAAAGTGCTGGCAGGTTGATAGACACACAAACATAAACATACACACAAAATTCTAGCTTTCGCAACCAACGGCTGCTTCATCAGGAAAGAGGGAAAGACGAAAGGATGTGGGTTTTAAGGGAGAGGGTAAGGAGTCATTCCAATCCCGGGAGTGGAAAGACTTACCTTGGGGGGGGGGGGGGGGGGGGGGGGGGAAGGTAAGTCTTTCCGCTCCCGGGATTGGAATGACTCCTTACCCTCTACCTTAAAACCCACATCCTTTCGTCTTTCCCTCTCTTTCCCTCTTTCCTGATGAAGCAGCCGTTGGTTGCAAAAGCTAGAATTTTGTGTGTATGTTTATGTTTGTTTGTGTGTCTATCAACCTGCCAGCGCTTTCGTTTGGTAAGTCACATCTTCTTTGTTTTTAGATATATTTTTCCCACGTGGAATGTTTCCCTCTATTATATTCATATCATTAATTTGAACCCAACAATTATGTTTGTTATTGTCACTGTTGCATTTCGAAATCTTTTCTGTCATCTTATTTTCTCTTTCTGTTTTTGCAAGTAGTTTCACTTTGTATAAAATATATTTATTTCATTATTAAAAGTGATGGCCATGCCAACTGCTATGTAACAATTTTTTACATTTCTAACAGTTGCTAAGTGCTTTTTCTCTTATGTAACTGTTGGTGTATTTATTACTTTTGGATTAATCTGAACACTGCACTTCCTACTGTGGATAATAGATAAGGAAGTTTCACAGTACCTGGTATGTTGGGGGTGATGATGTGGATGTCAGACTGAGACAACCACTCAAGCCATTCCTCTTCTTGGGCACAAAACTGCCGTAAAGGTGGTATAGCAGCTGGAGCAGGCGGTGCTTCTTCTGTCGGGCACGCCGCATTGGCCAGTAGTTGCTGCACCGTGTTGAGTAACAAGGATATTTGTTGAGTCTGAAACTGAAACATCTGCATTAGCTGTGTTGCATCTAACACTTGTGGCTGCAGCACCTGAGCAAGGGGCAGGACAGGTGGAGCAGGCATTTTAGAAGACACAAATGCAAAAAAAATTTATATGGCACGCAATGGAAATAATGACAAAATCAAATAAATTCTCTGCAACGCCCACCTGAAAACACTGATTAGCAAAAACTACAAGAAACTGGTAAAGCAAAGCGAACGCTCCTGCAAAGTAAAGACAAGAGAGAATTAAGGTGCCGGCACAATATACACAAAAAAGTCAGTAACTGTCAGGCACGGGGATTGTTTCTAACACCGTGTTGCCAGTTTTTGGGTCTTGCCCACACATCGCTAATAGGATGCCTAAGGGATGCAGCGTTTTCAGAATGCTGTACAACAATTCAAACAAATAACATTAGTAGTTTTATTTCTATAAAGCAATTGACAATACTTAGCTTTGGAGATACATCAGTGTCACAAGTAGCATGCCAACAGTAATAGTCCTCACTATAGGAAAGGCCAGACAAGTACCTGATAAGGATCGCAACTAGTGGTTCTTGTAGCATGCTTTGCAAATATGTTCCACCAACGTCAGTACACTGAGGCAATCTGAGACCCGAGGCAGGCAGGAGCGGCGCTTATATTCACTTCTTTCAGATGTCGTTCCTGGTGTGGCACAGTCCAATTCCGTGCACCATTGGCCGATGTTTTTCCTCACCGCCTTCTCTGGTCTTCCGTTCGTCTTCGTTCCAGCGCTTGTGGTTATGCCAGAACTATTACATGATGCACACTACTGTCATTTGTGGCCATTTTTTTTACCTTTTACCTTTTACTTTGAAATGTGGTTCTCCGACTTAAAGGGGCGTCTTTCATGCTACACACATGAATAAATACACAAAGTTTACATGAACACCATTTGTTTTATTTATTTTGCTTTGCCATGATGTATTTCCAAAGGCACCTGTAAATAATATCGCATGTTTCAGGAATAATTTTTCACAATAATTGTAAAAATTTACCTGAACTGAATGAAAGGTCTTGAGAGCTTCTCTTCACAGCTTACAGCTCCTCTCATCACATTAATGGTATTCTTTCTCATTGAATGTGGGTTGACAAGCTTTAGCAGTCATAAAAGGCATTTCTCTTCCATTCTTAAACAACTGTTCAATTCTAATTCCTTCAGTAAGTAAGCCATTTTTTCCCACAAGTGTCTCTCTCCTGTTCAGATCTTGTCATTTCTAAAATAGTCAAGGTTTGGCTCTTGATTTTATGTCCTAAGAACCCATTCTTTCTCCAACTTCAAATTGATGTGACCATTTGTAAACAACAAATGAAAAACATATTTTTGTTTTGAAAAAACAAATGGGCCATTAATGAGATTTTCCAAAGTATATATTTACTTTTTATTTTTAGTCAAACCAAGAAAAAGTTACACTTTTAGTGTATTACATATCAAATTAAAACTCAAATCAAGACCTTTAGAAAGACATCAGTTTCACCTTCTATCATCGATAGTCTTGAAGTTGAAGACATTTCCGCTTCATGACAATATCATAGAAATGATCAGTTTTCATTTCTTGAAATTTGAAAAACCAATAATTGTTTGTGCATAAACAAGTATGAAATTCTGTACTTTTCATTTACTCAGTGGGTCCATATAGCAAATGAAGCACGCACAAGAGAGTACAGATGTCTAAAAAATGAGATTGGCGGAAAGTGCAAAATGGCTAGGGAGGAATGGCTAGACGACAAATGCAAGTATGGAGAAATGTGAGAAACTAGGAGAAAGATAGATACCCACTATAGGAAGACCAAGGAGATCCTTTGGAGAAAAGAGCAGGAGTTGTGCAAATATCAAGAGCTTTAATGGCAGGTCCTTGCTGAGCAAAGAAGGGAAAGGTAAAAGATTGTATTAATTTATGGAGGGCCTCTACAAGGTTTAATAAAGTTTAAGCCAATATTATAGAAAGTGAAGAAGAAGTAGATGAAGTTGAGATGATACCATGAGAAGAATCTGACAGAGTGCAGAAAGATCTAAGTCAAAACAAGGCTCCTGGAGTAGACGATATTCCTTCAAAATTATTGAAACTATTCCTTGGGATGTGTAAGATATATGAGACAAGTGAAACACCCTTGGACTTTAAGAACAACGTAATAATACCGACACCAAAGGAAGCAGGTGCTGACACGTGTGAATACTGCCGAACTAACAGTTTTATAAGTAATGATTGTAAAATTCTGACACAAGTTATTTACAGAAGAATGGAAAAACCGGTAGAAGCAGGCCTTGGAAAAGATCAGTTTGGGTTCCGCAGAAATGTAGAACCATACAAGGTTGTACTGACCCTATAACTTATCTTAAAAGATAGGTTAAAGAAAGGCAAACCAACATGTATAGCATTTATAGACTTAGAGAAAACTTTTGACATTGTTGACTGGAACACATGCTTTGAAGTTCCAAAGGTAGCAAGGATAAAATACAGGGGGCGAAATTTTATGTACAGCTTGTACAGAAACCAGATTGCAGTTCTAAGAACCAAAGAACATGAAAGAAAAGAATAATTGAGAAGAGAGTGTGACAGTGTTGTAGTGTATGGCCTATGTTATTCAGTCTGTACATTGTGTAAGTGTTAAAGAAAAACAAAGAAAGTTAGTGAAGGAATTAAATTAAAGTTCAGATAGAGGAAGTAAAAACTTTGACGTTTGCCAGTGACGTTGTTGGAGATAGGTGGGGTTTGAAAGAGTAGTTGAAAGTAATGGATGCTGTTGGGGGAGGGGGGGGGGGAGGGGAGATGAGCATAAAAAGTAATAAAACAAGTGTAATGGAATGTAATCAAAATAATTAGGCAATGTGGAAGGAATTTGTTAAAACTGAATATAAATTTAAATGTCAGGAAGTTTTTCTGAAGGTCTGGAGTGTAGCGTTGTACAGCAGTTAAACATGGGCAATAAGGTCAATAAGTAGTTCAGACAATGAGAACAGAAGACTTTGAAATCTGGTGATATAGAAGAATGCTGAAGATTAAATGGATAGATGACATGTAATTAATAAGGGGGTGAAACTGTGTGCCAGACTGTGACTCAAAGTTGGGACCTTTGCCTTTCACAGGCAAGTGCACTGCCAACTGAGATACTCAAGCACAACACATGACATGTCCTCACAGCTTTGCTTATACCAGTACATTGACTCCTCATCAAGAGATGAGGCACTGGCAGAAGTAAAGCTGGGAGGACAGGTCATGAGTGTACTTGGGTGGCTCATTTGTTAGAGCACTTGCCTGCAAAAGACAGAGATCCCAATTTTGAGTCTCAGTCCAGCAGACAGTTTTTAAACTGCCAGGAAGTTTCATATCAGTGCACACTCCATTGCAGAGTGGAGATTTCATTCTGATAATGAGGAGATACTGAACCGAATTGGAGAGAAAAGAAATATAGGGTACAACTAGACTAAAAGGAGGGGACCAGTTGATATGACACTTGCTGAGGCATCAAGGAATTGTTGATTTGGTATTGGAGTTCAGAGAGTTAGCTAAAAAGTGCAGATGGAAAGCAAGTTGTGACTATAGTTAGCAGTTACAAATGGATATTGGTTGTAGTAATAATTCAGACATGAAGAGGCTTGCATAGGTTAGATCAGCATGGAGAACATCATCAAACCAGTCTTCAGACTGAAGACTACAAGAACATCAACAACAACATTGTGATTCCATACAAGAAATAAAAAATAATAAGTATCCAACACTATGAGGTCCAAACCATTTTATTTGATATATACTGATCCATTAATAATTTTGCTGCACAGAATCATAGTAGCTCTATCATTTCAAGGAAGATACTCTCCTCAATAAAATGTTATCATTTTTGTTGTACATAACAATCTGGATCCAGCATTTAAATACATCAGCTAATCACATTTAAAGATAAACTGCGTAATTTCTTGTTCACACTAGCCTGTGTGCAGTTTTTATTCTTGCAGAGAGTGATATTCCTTCATAGTGAGGTACATGAAGTAAGACCTCTATTTAAAAGCTGTAGAAGTCATTCACTCAATATGTGAAACATACGCAATGACTGCAAACACTGAAAAGACGTAAGAACATATGTGGGAGGGTAAATCCCACTCAGATCAGAATCACTTCCCTTCTAAATGTTGTTATATCTGTGAGAGAGCTACTGGAATTGCCTTTATATATAAGTACATTTGTTGTATTATTTTCAATTTAGGTATACTTTTCCTATCAAATGAAAAATTTTCTTTGTTGTGTACAACACTATTCCACTTCTCGTAGATTATTTGTGCCATGTGATAAGGATGTCTTGCTTCCCTAAGTAATCTGGCCTTGCAAAATGAAATACACAGATTGGATGTTATCTTCTTTCATAATATTCTCACCACATATATATGAAAAAGAACTACATCTTGTTGATACATGTACATGTTCTTCTTTTATCTTTTTGCTGAGTGTCTGTAGCTCAGATGAACCAGCTCCTTTTTCGGCACCACTGTATTGTTCTTTCGAAACATCCACAATACTACTTCTGTGTTCGAGGCTTCTGCAGTTCTTTGAGCTACTCTTATTATATGCAGTGGGATTATGCCATTGTTTCTCATTTTATTGAAACATTACAGCACTGGGAATGCAGATTGATGTGACCACACTAAGCAGCAGCAAATTAATGAATTTCTTTGTAGCAACCACATTTTTCTGTTTATTTTCACTGCTACCTTCACACACTCTGTTGCATGAAATAGAATCATGGCACATAGAAACAATGCACGTAATGACAGCGAAACAGAGCAATTATATTTTGCCACAGTTCTCTTCATTAATTGGCACCAGGTGTAGCAGAGGAATATGACAACAGTTTGCAGAACAGAAGGTATAGCCAAGCATTAATTGTTGCTGTGCTAGTTATTCTGCATCCACTTTGTTATTGTGACCTATGTTTTTTTTATACATTATTTAATTCTTACAAGAAGACATATTGTTGGTAACAGTTTATGAATAACACAACATGAACTTCAGCTTTGTTAAACCATTATACATAGCCTTTTATATACTGTAAAAATACAGCATATATACTACAAAAGTTTCTGTGTGTTTTAGATTGGGGGACAGAATGTCAGTTCTGTATAAACTGTTGCTGTAACTGTTAGAATTGGTGTCTTAACTTGCTCCTGTTGTATCACATTAGCACAGAATATGTACAAATAGCAATGAAAAAGTTTTTCATTTCGTGATTAATATAGGCAGCTGGTCAAAGAATTATAGCACAGGTGACTTGATATTGTTTATACAGGAAGCATTAATCTTTTAAAGTACCATTTATTAATAATACTGTTGTTCACTTGCAACACTTTATGGCTGGTATTGGTACCAATAGACACTACATTTTCAAGAGTACTAGAGGGTCAGAGTAGCACTACTGTAGTCCAGTGAGCATGATGATGAAATTCAAGTGACATACTATCTTTTGGAGTAGTCAAATACCCATCCAATCAAATACATCAGTGATGTCATCAAATGTTAACTAAGAGCAAACACACACAAAGCTCCTTCATTAACCGTTATTAACCGTCTTGGACGAGAGCTCCAGTCTAATATCTCCCCATAATATGGCGGAGAGGAACTCACATTTACTGTCATAATGTGAGAGATCACTACTCTGAATTCTTATTGTGATCTGTCTGTGCCTTCAGCAATCATCATGTGCATGGGTTAAGAACAATATTTTACAGAAGTTATGTGATTTGTGTCTGAATATTTGATGACAGGTACTGCGAACCATATTCTAAAAACCTGATAAATTCATATCATGAATTACAAGTACGTTATATACTAAATCTGCATTAAATGATTTATAAAGGTCTAACTTATCAATGTATAACTGGCACACTGCCAAAAATGACATCCTTCATTTTAATGACTGCTTCACAGCCTGAGCCATATGGACCCTTCCCACCAACACCAGCTTTTCTGAATTGCACAGGTGGTAACTTCCCTGCAATACATCCTACATTCCCAGAATCCTTGTGGCCTCAACCTTTGTTAATCATTGTCCTTACCCATCCAGCCCCTTCCCTGTTCCCAGTCCAGCACTACAGAGTCTCATTACACCACCAGACCGTGTTTTACTTCTTTTCCTCTACCCCTCTCCACCTCTCCCCTGCCCTCTGTCTAACCTGCAGCACTTCACCACTGTCTGCCAACCCTACCCTACTATCTCCCCCCCCCCCCCCCCGAGCCTGCTCCTTACCCCCACCCAGTTGCCACTCCCATCATGCACTGGTGCTGCTGCTCACAGTGTGGCTACAGTTACTTGAGACTGCAGTTGTGTGTGTGAGTTGCATTTGTGTGTGTGTGTGTGTTTTCTATTTTTTACCAAGGCCTTACTGGCCGAAAGATTTATTTATGACAGTCTTTTTGTTGTGCCTATCTGTGACTCAGCATTTCTGCTATTTTCTGAGTAGCAACATTCCTTTTCATAATATTGTTACATTCCATCCTGGATTTTCCATTGTTTGAAGAAAGAGAGGGAGTGGGAGAGAGGGGGGGGGGGGGGGTGAGTGCAGTTATCAAAAGCATGTATACATTCTGGAATTTTGTAGAATAATATAGTATTCAATGAACCTTGAGTTGCAGATTTTCGGATATGTGTGGATGCTGATTACCTGTGTAGTCAACACTGAACATTCACCTCTGGGGTTGAAAATGTTGAGAATCAAAAGCATGAATTCAAAGACCATTGTGAATCACATAAATATGTGCCAAATAAGATTGTAATAGATGGTTCAGTAGCCACTCTAAAAAATTACCACAGAGGCAAAGTGAATTTCACCACAGATTTAAACAACGTCAGTAAAAGTAATGAGTGTAAACTTTACAAAGTCTGTTGGAGCAGAGGGAGAGCAATGTAAGAAGTGTTCAGTGTATTATATAGCAGCGTGAAAACATCTAAAAAATGCAAAGAAATTTTGATCTTGCAGTTATCAGTTCAGAGTCAGCTATCAATTGCTGACACCAAAATATAGGATAACAAAGATCAAAATACTGAATTCTATCATTTTACTTAATTGGATAGTTAAAATATCTACTCACCAAGCGGTGACAGAACACACACATAAAAGACTGTTGTGATTGGCAATCTTTCAGAGCCAGTGGCTCCTTCTTCAGGCAGAAGCATGGAAGGGGAAGGAAGAAGGGTGAGGAAAATGGACTGGAGAGGTCTAGGAAAAGAGGTAGATTTCGGGAAAGTCACCAAGAGCTGCAGGTCGGGGAGACTTACCATATGGGATAAGAAGGAGAGACTGATCGTTGGGGACTGCATCGGATGAGATTTGAAAACCCAAGAGTGGAAGACAGGGTAACATGCAAGACAGAGATTACTACTAAATCATCGCGTGTGAGTTAATAAGAGTGAAAAGCTACGTGCATTGTACATAAGAGAGGTGGGAGGCGAGCGGTGTAAAATATATGGGAAAGAAATGAAAGATGTAGAAAATTAAAATGGAGTGAAGCAAAGAGTAGCTACAGTGAAGAAAAGCTGAGACGGAAGAAATTAATGTAAATTAGGGCCAGGTGGGTGCCGAAAACCAAGGACGTGTTGTAGTGCTACTTCCCACCTGCAGAGTTCTGAGAAACTGGTGTTGGGGGAAGAACCCAGATGGCACATATGGTGAAACAGGTGCCGAGGTCACAAATGTTATCTTGTAGAGCAAGTTCTGCAACAGGATATTGTGAGTTGCCAGTATACACCCTCTGCCTATGCCCATTCATCCTAATTGGTAATATGGCGATAGTCATGCCGATGTAGAAGGCTGAACAGTGTTTACATAATAGCTGGTATATGACTTGTTGTTTGGCAGGTGGCTCTCCCTTTGATAGTATATGGTTTGCCAGTAACAGGGCTATTATAGGTGGTGGAAGGAGGGAGCACAGGGCAAGTCTTGCAGCAGGGACAGTTACAGGGGTAGGAGATGTAGGGTAGGAAGATGAGTGCAGAAGGAGCATAGGGTCTGATAAGAATATTGTGGTGATTGGGAGGGCAACAGAAAGCTATTCTAGGTGTGGTGGGCAAAATTTCATACAGGATGGTTCTCATTTCAGGGCATGATTTTAGGAAGTTATGGCCCTGTCAAAGTAGATGATTAATGCATTCCAGACCAGGATAATACTGCGTCACCAATGGTGTGCTCTGAAGCTGTTTTGTGGATTGATCAGTAGTATCGGGATTGAATGTGATGGCCCGGGGAATCTGCTTTTTATCTAGGCTTTTGGGATAATCAAGTGCAGTGAAGGCTGAGGTGAGAATGGTGGTATACTGCTGTAAAGAATCTGCATCCAAACAAATACATTTGCCTCAAATGCCAGGGTTGTATGGGAGGGAACGTTTGGTGTGGAAAGAATGGCGACTGTCAAAATGTAAGTACTGTTGTTTGGTAGTAGGTTTAATGTGGACACAAGTATATAGCTGGCCTTCAGTGAAGGCGAGATCAACGTCAAGGAAAGTGGCATGGGATTTGGGATAGAATTCTATCATTTGGACCTTTCCCTCTGAAGAAGATCTTACTGCACTTCCCCCTTTCGATTGTTGCACAACCCTGCTGCAATTTGTTCATTTGTGAGATCCAGAAGGCAGTAGATAATGTTGTTCGACGTGATGCCATGTTCCTTAATGTCTTGAAGACAACTGAAATAGTTTCAAATTGTCAACAGTTGAACAGAATATGAGCTTTTAGAATATCAGAATAGCTTTATTCCTGGATTGAAGGCTTCCTAATGAATAAACCCAGTATTTTTGTATTGATATCATCACAGACAAACATATTGTTTATTAACTTGTGGATATATTTTGGAATAAACTCATTACCAAAAACAAGACTTGTCACAGAATGAAAAGTGAGGTCATGGAAATCGCTCTTAGAATGTTATAACTGTAATTACGAAAGGAGAGAGTGAAAATTCAAAGAAAAGCCAGATATTTTATCATAGGTTCATTTAGTCTGCATATAAGTGTTACAGTGGTATTTATTCAACCCAAGTGGCAGATTCATGAAGAGAGGTTTTGTGAAACATGGAAAACTTATTGTTGAAATTCTGGGAACACACATTCTGCAAACAAAGTTGCTCAACATAGTTATTTCTCCCATATATACCTTATACAGTGGTCATGCCTGTAAATTCAGAGAAATTTGAGCATATGGGGGTGTAAGCATAGTTGAGCATCATGCATGTTACATGCTTTATTGCTCTTGGACCAATGGTTGGAGAAGAGAAAGAAATAAATCAGGGTCTCAAGGACAAACTCTGATTTGTTGAATTATTATGTTCTGTTGTATAAACAGCATGTTTGTAGTGATGAAAATAGGCATATGTAATCTCATTTTATAAAAAGTGTTGAAATTTTTGCTTTTATTTTATTTTATTTTTTTAAAATTCTGGTTAGCAGCGCAGCCTTTGATGCATAAGTCAATCCAACCTGAGCAAATGTTACCAGAGCTGGCTTGGTGGTAAGCAGAACATATCCCTCTAACATTGCACCTTTCCAGGCCTCTCATCATCTTGTGTCTGGACTGCACCAATTTCCGGCACCTCCGCCGGTACCTGCTTATGATTCTATAGACAGGAGTTCGAAGGTACTTTCAAGCATTTTGCCCCTACCTAGTTGGCATTATAACACAATGACCAATCGTTCCTGCTAGATGGTGTTGAAGTGAATCTGCTAACCTCCAGTATCAAGTATTTGTTAGCACAGTGTTTTGTATTTAGTCATTTTTAAACAAAATCTCATTAACCTAATTGGAATCCATTGGATGCCTGTATCCACAGCAACCATTGAATACTCAAATTTATAGAAGGATAGTGGTCAATTGTAAAAATCTGTAATTTATTGCACATCTACAATTCAACTATAACATAGTCATCATCAGTGCTAAAATGCAAAAACAGGTAAAATCAGAACAGGTACAAAATGTGTATGTAACACAGTTATAGGAATCCATATAAGTTAGAACACAGGAATAACATATCATCACCAGGAGAGTTACACAGGTACCAACAAGTTGGAGCATTAACTTGTGTCAACTGACACTAGCCTTTACATGGCAGAAACAAAAGTGAGGTCATTGGTTGCAACTAACACAGACAACATCAATGAGCATCATCAAGGACCTGTAGTGCCCTCTATTGGAGTATACATGTAAGAACCTCTATTTGAATTTTTGTTAGAGACCATAACCTTAAAATACGGAGTTTCTGTGCTATGTAAATTACAGAGCAAATACATAAATGTATAAAAACAAGCAACAGAATTTACATGTAGGCACATTCATAAAGGACATGTTGTGTCTCCTGTGGGATTATATTGATGAAAAATCTGTAGTAAAATAACACATCATAAAAGTGTGCAATAAGAGTCTATGATTACATTTGAGCGAGGTAATAATCTAAAGAGCTTTATATTACAGAACCAAATATTTAAACAAATATTCATTTACACACTTTCATATTTGTGTCGTTGACAAATTTTTAAAACTTAAAAAAAGTTTTTGTTGAATAAGAGTGTACAAATAAGAGTATACAAATAATAGTCAAAAAGCTAATGGGTTTTCGATACCTGATAGAGCTCCACCTCTCTGGCAGCATATTATCAAGCCATCTACTAATAGTAAAAGCAGAACCATTAAGCCAAATGTAAAATGGACTTCCATTATCATCATGCCAACTGATGTTAAAACCAGCAAAGTAACTGTCATCTGGAAGACAAGAACAAAACTGAAATAAATACAAACAGTTCACTCATACAATAAATTAACAGTCTGTTGCATAAGGGACAGTCAAGATACTATTTCCTACAAAAAGCTGCTAAAAGTGGGTATTTTTTACTAGCACCTACTCATTAAGCAGTTGGTCGCCAGAAGGTCAATAAACCTTCCCTTCTCGGCTCAATGCAGCAACTTCACATGAGACATCTACTCCCAACTACATGGGTGGAAAAATTTGGGTTTACCTGCTCTATCCCTCCTCTTCAGAGCTACATGTTTGCTGAAGCCAACTTTTATTCTACACCTCATCTATCCCACATAGCTTACATTGCAATTAGAGCACTAGATTATATACACACCAGACTCATGAAATATATAATTTTTTTTTCTTGTCAACACCATTAGCCAAAATCAGCCCTAAATTAACTGTTGTCAAAAAAAGAAATGTGTTTTATAAAGATAGCTGCAATATCCATGCTAAATGTTCCATAATATGGCAGGGAAGTGTAATTTTTTTATTGTTGTTTTCCAAATTAATGTTCTCACTTCATACTGTTTTGTTTTTGTCTTCCAAATGATTGTTTCCAGGGTACTTTTTACTGGTTTTAACATCAGTTGATACGATAACAATGTAATTCTGTTTTATATTTCACATAATGGTTCTGTTTTTACATATTTGTAGATGACTTGATAATATGCTGCCAGAGAGATGAAGCCCTATCGGGTATGGAAAATGTGCTAGCTTTTTGACTATGTTCTGTATTCTCTCATTTGTACACAGAGATGGAGCTCTATCAGTTATGGAGAATGCAGTAGCTTTTTGACAGTTTTTGTATATTGTCGTACCATGACAATTTTCTTCTACATTTTTTTATTTTATTTTATTTTCTATTTTGTTTTGTTTATTTTGATTTTAGAAGTTTGTAACATTAGAAATATGAAAGTGTGTAACTGAATATTTGTCCAAATATTTGGCACTTTAACAAAGAGCTCTGGAAATTATTACCACACTCAAATGCAATCCTGAACAGGGTGCCTCATGACTTGTGATACAATGTTATGTTATCTTATTTTACTGTAAATTTTTTAGATTTTATTCAAAGTAAATCTTTATAGTTTTTGACACATTACTGAAATTTGCTGTATAAAACTTTGTAAATAGATTTAAACCATTAGTCTTATTATAAAATTCAAAATGCTTTTGTCACCATGTAATCCCATAGGGGACACCACGTGTCCTTCATAAATGTATTTGCAAGTCAATTCTGTTGCTTGTTTTTATGCATTCATATATTTGCTGTGTGATTTACATATCACAAATACACTGTATTTTAAGGTTATGGTGTTCAACGAAAATTAAAATATAGCTTCTTGGATGTATACTCCAATAGAAGGCACTACAGGTTCTCGATGACACATAGTCATGCCCTCTGGACTCTTGGTAAGCAATGGTCGTACTTTTGTTTCTGCCATATAAAGGCTAGTGTCATTTGTCACATTTTAATGTTCTGACATGTTGATACCTGTATGACACTTCTGGTAATGGTATGTTATTATTATGTTCCAATTTATATGGAGTCATATAACTGTGTTACATACACATTTTGTACCTGTTCTGATTCTACCTGTTTTTTGTATTTTAGCGTCAATGATGACTATGTTATAATCGAAATCTAGATCTGTAATGAATTATGGATTTTTGTGACTTCACTGCTGTTTTTTAAATTTCAAAATCTCATTAGCTATTCATTACTTTTAATTGTCTTTTAGAATTAACAGCGGTCTCTTCGAAATCATTACATTTTTATTTTGTTGAAACTGCTTGAGATATTTAATTAAATGTGAAACATTTTATTATTTATGACAAAGGAAAACCTGGGATGAAAATGTAGAAATAATAGGCTTCCACACTTTCAAAAATTAATACGGAGAGAGAAGGTGCCTAGATCAAAATATTTTTTTAACATTTACTTTACATTCTTTGTTAGACACTGAGAATACAGGAGAGCATGTAAAGAAGTTTTTCATATTCTTAAACATTGCAAGGAAGTATTTGATAGTTAAATTAAACTTTTGTCATTGCTTTGCGAGCCCATTACTCCCATCACTAATATATGGTACCTGTTGCACTTATATTTGCATTTTCTTTAATATTTGACTTTCTCGGCTCTTAGTTCAGCAAGAATACAGTGAAATCAGCAACATAATTATAAGGCAAATGCTGACACAGTGTATATTGTTAAAACCAAGAATTGCCACTATACCAAGCAAATAATATCTGAAGAAAATGAATTTTTTTTTTTTTTCCAAATAATTTGTGTTATTACATCCGATTCCTCAGCACTACATATCACAAGTTGATGAAGTGAATAAATGATAAGTTTTTAAAAGAATTAGAATGATAACAATTGCTGTTTACAGTCCAGACCAATTTGTGAAAGTACATGTAAAACAGAAGAAGAAAATAATAGCTTTTGCAGTTGTCCCTTTCCTTACTTGTTGTAAAACATTTTAAAGCAAGCTAAGACATAAAGTTTATCTTTCTTATGGGCTATGATGTCCTGATAATAGTGTGATAAATAGAAACATACCATTTGTTCACCACAGCAAGGATTGGGAAGGAATTGATTGCAACAGTTATAGCCTGTGGAATTCTTTCGTCATGTTCCCGAGGGAAAAAATTTAAAATAACTATGCTTTGCTGATTGCATTTAGATAATTAAACTTAAGTTAGAAGAATATTAATTTCCTCTCTGTTTGACGAAAAAGTCATAGACAATATACAGAAATTAAAGTTTATCACATTTCAATATCTGTGTTATACTGCTTAACTATTTACTTGTCAGGGAAGTTATTCAATAATGGGGAACAGACGCCGTTATCTTCAGTAGTAGCGGGGCAGCTGCATACTTGAGAAAAGAGAAGGGAGAGTATATGAGATGTCCGCTGTCATACTATTGTGGCTCAGCATGTTTCAAATTTCATGCATAGTATTAAAGCCATAGCTGCAGCATTAGAACACGTAGAATATCCTAAATAAACAGTTTAATATCAGCTAAATAACTTTGTACAGAATATTAGCTGATATCTTGAATGAGAAAATGGCACATGCAACCGAAATAAGGAACTGTGTAGCATTAGGAATAATCACTGACAAACTGATCAAAAATGTGAGCTTCTGTAATCAGATGAGTTGTTCATTTGACCATAGAGATAGAAACTGACCAATTTTGAAACAGGAGATGGGAACAGTCTAACTGGAAACATTCCCAAAGATATAATATTATTGTAGATTAATCATCAGCCAAACACTCTTGATGTTCCTCTGTCATATGTAGTTAACATTTTCAAAGACAGGTTGATTGACCATTGGTCTACTTTCACAGACAGTGATGTAAAGTTATTTCTAGTGGGTTCAGCATATTACTGCATTAATATCCCTTTATAATCCAACTTTTATTTGATGGGTCAGTGACAGCCACTTGTCTAGGTCCACGAAGCTAATTATGTGTCACTCTTGGGGGCGAAAGAGGAAAAGCTTTCCTGTTTGACAGAAGATCTCGTGATCCTATGATACCCGAATTCTTCCAAACCTGGTCAATTACTGGAATGTTTCAGTGCTCAGCACAAGACATATTTATACTGATGAGAATCCATCTGATTATAAAATGATTCAGCTCTCATAAAAACTGATCTACATCTACAACTGCATGGGTGAGTTAATCTCATGTAGTGAATTTAAAAGTCAAAGAGACATGGTACACTGACACCCGCTCAACAAAGCAGACAGGGTGATGTTGACTGTAGTGAAAGAGATGAATATGACTGGTTGAAATATGAGATTTTCACTGACACTTGTAGACTTGCTTGCAGATAGCATTGCTTGTTGGTGTGCGGTGCAGCTGACAAGACAGATGTATAAACTGGGTGACTTTTTTCTTGTGCCACTTTTAGTAACAAATTACATTCGTTGGACTGGAAGAGCATTCACCATGTACTTACTGTGTGCTGTGCTTAGAACATCAACTTTATTTTATGTGCTGTTTAGTCTATGTTCTAGTGAGTCACACATTTTATTCTCATAGCTTCTTCTGGTCTACTTCTGTATTTGGCTTTGTAACCAGTGGCATATTATTTTACATTGAGGGCAATAAACTGATATGTGGGACATATCACAATATTGGTTGCACTGAGCTTGTTGTAAATGTTCATTAATTTCTGTAACAGGCACTACATGTGAATCTGCAACACTTGCTTGCCTTTCTTTTGTCACTTTGACACAGTTTATTTTCTTAATATTCTTGGTGTCTGTCTGATGCAAGTGCATGGTAATATGGTGGATAATGTTTGTGATTTCATTATCTTCTTTATTTAAGTAATGTTAAATTGTAACATTGCATTGCATGACTGATTCAGTACGTGGAAAAGATTTTGAAAGTTACTTTTGGAGGTACCAGTAACTTCTGATGTAAGTAGTTCTTCAAAACCAAGATGTGTTATAGCAACATGCAGCTGTGTAGCAAATTCAGTATGACAACCTGTGCCGTGCAGTTGGTGAACCAAAGAGCAGGAGAAGCCTGTACCGCATCAGAATTTCAGAGCTGACTCGAAAACAAAAATAATTTTTTCACAACATTAAAAAGAATGCAGCTATATGATTTGCAAGGATAATTTAAATTTGCTAGCTATAGCTTTTAATGGGGCCATTTGTTATTTCTAAATATTTTAAATTGTGTATGTTTCTTCAAAAATATTACATCGAAATTCTTTCATTTTGAGTAAGAAATCAAAAATAATCCATGAAAGAGGATAATAATGAGTCCTTTTTTTTACACTTTTTTAACTTTTTGGTGAGCTACAGTGTTCAGAAAACACTAAAGTAATGCAGGAGTCTTGAAATTTTAAGATTGAAATGTGCAGCAGTTTGAGTTGCACTACGTGTTTTTCTTTTTTCATTCAACGAAATAAAATATTGTAAGAAATTTACTCATCTCTGATGAGCATTAATAATTTATCAGAAATGGTATGGGATCTCTAAATTTCCTTATCCATAACTCACATTGAATAAAAATAGGCACTAATATGCCATACCATTTGATTTTCTGTAGCCCTACATTTCACTTAGCAATAAAATTTAACTTGTGGTTATAAAACAGAGGAATATAATAACTGCAGTAAACCAGATGTTTTCACAATGAGTTATGTAATTTTATGGAAGTGGAACTGTTGTCAGGAGTAAACCACACTAAAATTCAGCATCCTTAAAAAAATGTATTTTTTAAAATTCAGACTGAATATTGAATCTCGATGAATCTACTCATCATTTTTTGCATCTTCATTATAAACCTTCAACGCATGGTAATAACTGTACTTATCTCTAAAGGAGCATTTTATACCCCCAAAAATTAGGTATCTTTTCGAGAGCCGGAAAATGGAGAACTCTGGTCAACTGAAAAACGCCAGACTACATCTGTGCTGCAGTATGCTGCGACACCTGCCTCCGCCAATGGGCCTACAAGTAAACAGCCACCAAAACCCCCACAGGTTTGACATACATATGTAGTTTCATTAGACAGTACAAAATTACAAGGTCTTTCTTGATAATGTAGGCAGTGCAGTAGTCCACCACACATTGTAGGATGACGTATGGAGTATAAATGTACATGCAGATTATAAATTCTTTGTTGATGACTTCAAATTCTACATTTAAGACACCCAGAATATCTTCCATTTGTCCTTGTTTCTTTCTTACTCCTCAGTAACTGGGTCTCAGTACTGAAGAATCTCTCAGATTAATATATTACCTACTACAAATTATATTATGAAAAAGACAGTTGCTCACTCACCATATAGTGGAGATGCTGAGTCACAGATAGGCACAACAAAAAGACTGTCAGAAAGTAAAGTCATTGATGTTAAGCCATTTGTAGCGGGTACAACATATTACTGCATTAATTGCCAGTTATAGTCAACTTTTATTTGATGGGTCAGTGACAGCCCCTACTCTTAGGTCTAGCAAGCTAATTATGTGGAAGTGGTCGGAGGAAAAGAGAAAAAGTTTTCCAATTGACAGAAGATCTCATGACCCTTTCTGACTGTCTTTTTGTTGAGCCTATCTACGATTCAGCATCTCCACTATATGGTGGGTAGCAGTAATCCTTTTCATAATATTGTTACATTCCATTCTGGATTTTCCATTGTTCAACTGCAGGTTATAATCTTTCAGATTCCTCAGCAGGGTTCTCCTCTCAAAGAAGCTGCATCTTCACCTAGGAAAATGAGCCCCACAAAAAATGCACACTCAGCTTTCACAAATGTATTGTCTGAGCTCAAGAATAGGAAGAGTTCAGTTGAATCTACAACATCATACACTAAGGTAAGCTGTTACAATTAGTTTCTGATATTATGTTACTGAGTGAGTTTTCTGAGAGAAAACTTTTTGGTGTTATTGCTATAGGGACAGAACAACATTATTACCTCATAAAAATGAAACATCCAGAGAACTGGAACAATTAGACACTGAAGTAATTTTTTTCCTATACTACCTTTACCCTGAATATGAAGAATAAGGATGAAGATTCACAATGTATTGTTTTATATTTGTTATATTGCCTTCCTTACATCATTTTTATTGCTGAATGGATTCAAACAATTTAATGCCAGAGATTAGAGTGCCTTTTATCATTCTGTCAGTGCTATCACTGGCAGAAAATTCATTACATGTTTAGATCAGATGAGTTTTTCATTCCATGAATCGGTGTGGAGGAGATCCCTGTGAATATTGACAACTGCTTCCACAATGTGCTCATTAAATGAGGAATCCCAAATTACTTCCAGCAGGAGTACTTGTTCCAATCATTATTTATGGTTTGTGTGTATTATTATATGTACATACTTGTATGTTATATTTCCTTGTAATGATATCATATAAAATTTAAATGTTCATTTGGACAACATACATACTGTATTTTGCTGTGCATGGGTGGATAGTGGAATAAGTAAATAAAAATGGTGAATAAGCAAAACATAGAGTTGGGATATAGGTTAGTCATAAGCAAAGACAAACAGACATTGAATTAAATCTTATATGTTTATTGTATTAAATTGCCTAGAAACATGCGCATACCCAACTTTGCAAATTCTTGACTTCCCTTGAGGTGGTTGTTTACTGTGGACAGTGTCTTACAACAATAATGACTCTTTTACTCTTGGCAAAATTTAGGTAATTTAGTTACCATTCCAAAACTTGTCTGAAGTAAATCTTTTCATTCTTTAAGGTTAATAAACAAGTTTATATTAAAATTTAACTGTTTTTTGTCAAGGAAATCCCAGTAATGCTGTTTGTGGAGATCATTTCTCTCTAGGCACTTTTTAATATATCAACTATAACTATATTTGCATGCTTGGAGAGTGTCTTTGTTTTGTCAGACAACAAGCTTCAGTTGAATCCAACCCCACTTCACAAGAGACAGTGTGCTGATGTGCACTGCCTATAATATCAGCTCACCGGCTGGTGTAACAGTTATTTGTTATGTTTGGGAACACTTCTGCCTAGCCAATATCTGCTTGGAGCTGCATTGATTAAGGCTTTGAAATTACATTAAGTATAATATTAAAAACACGCTCTACATGCAAGATCAATGGCAAATAAATAAAAATAAGCCAGAATCTGCCACAAGAGTACTTAGTTCTATGCTAGTTCATCTAAAGTGTATAAATGGGAATTCTGCTTCAGATCTCCCTGTGATCCTGCAAACCCCATATTTTGAACTTCTTATGCGTGTATGTCATCTTCCAACTTCTTCCTACTTCTTTCCAGTTGTTTGCTGCTAAAGATACTTACATCAGTTATGTTAATGATTGTCTTTAGCATGAAACAGGTACTCATTACAGAAAAAAAACTATCCATTTGTCAAACAATGAAAAATCCAGAATAGAATGGTGACAGTAACAAAACGACTGCCAGCCTGGCCTTGGCAACTAGAGACTGTGGTCACGTGTGTGAAAGTTGTGTTTGCTTGAATGTGCATGTGTATCATCTCGTCTAATTCAGAAGAAGGCCTTTTGGCCAAAAGCTTGTATGTTTAGCTGTCTTTTTGTTGTGCCTATCCATTCACTACCTGTTTATAGGACTCAAGCACTTTGAACTGAGAAAATGTGTAAAACTGTAAAATAGTATATAATGAAGTTTGCACTACCACACAGGACTTTACAGAAAGAGGCACTTGCTCACTTGAGCATTATAAAGCTGTACCAAAAGACCGGGCCGTAATACTTTGCACGTCTGGTCAGACGATCATCTGCATGATTGAGCAATAGTGGGAGGGGGATTAGAAATTCTTGCAAGTGCAAAGCCATGTACTGGAATTACTTACCCATTTTGTGGAAACAGCATTTTGACTCAAGAACATGGACCTACCATCATTCTAAACATCATCACAATCGTAAATTGTACTTCCACACTCAGTGAACAGTCACTTCCTATATGACACATTAATTTTGTGTAATTAGTGTGAAATAATAACTGTTTGTTATTCAGGTGCTGTTTTGGACACTCAGAACAGTGCTTGAAAAGTGTTAGTACTTAGATAAATGTGGTACTAACTCAGAAATGAACAGTTCCAATGAAACATTCATATACATGATCTGCCTCCAAGGCTGTCCAGTAGAGACTTGTAATTACAATCTTGCCAACATCAAAGCTGGCTCCCCTCCCACTAGACACAAGCCCTCTCACGATGAGTCCATTTGACATACCCAATTTTGCAAATGAATGAATGCATACAAAATCTAACAGAGGAAACAAATTTATTAAGTTCTGTCCTCCATTACCCCCTTAGTATTTTAATTAAAATTCTTCTTTACCTGAAGTGTTAACAAACTACAGGGAATATTTTACAAAATTCTCAATATATTGTGTTGAGATAACACATAGCAGACCAGTACTGGAATTCCCCTTCAACATAGCTGTTCCATGGGTATTTTAGTTCATGGAAGGTCTACCTATGTGAAGATTATTCTAGAACATTCTAGTTCCTCTGTGATTCCCCACACAAATTACCCACCCATCCAACTTCCAGCCTTGCCGCCCTTAGCAACTCAATGCCTCCTAATGTAATCTCTGAGTGTTTGCCTGCCTAATGTCATTTCATATGCTCTATCCTTAAGTGAACAGCGTAATTTAAGACAGCATTGAGTTAGGAATTACAAGTTGTCAAACTACCATGGTTTTAGGAGAGGTCCCTGAAAGACGTCCTAGAACTGGCACCATGTATAATTCTAATAATATGTTTCTTTATTTTGAAAATACAATCCCTGTAAGTTGAATTTCCTAAGAAAAATAATTTCATAAGTTGTTGAGGTTGTGTCTTTAGTCTACACTGGCAGGATGCAGCTCTCCAAGCTGTTCCGTACTGTCAAAGCCTGTTCATTTCTGCATAACTAATGCAACCTACATCCATTTCAACCTTCTTGCTGCAGTCAAGTCTCATTTCCCTCTACAATTTCTACCTTCAACGCTTCCCTTGGTAACTAAATTGACATTCCTTGATGCCACAATATGTGTCTTGTAAACCAATCCCATAATTTTTTTCTGCCCAATTCAATTCTGTACCTCCTCCTGATAAACTCATCTAATCTTCAGTATTATCCTGCAGCACCACATTTGAAAACCTTCTATTTTCTTCTGGTCTGATCTGTTTGACATTGACGTTTCGCTTCCATACAAAGCTGCGTGGAAGTATGAAGAATAAGTTAGTTTCTTCATTTAAAAAAATCACTTGTAATAGAAAGCTATGTGGAAGTATGAAGAATAAGTTAGTTTCTTCATTTAAAAAAATCACTTGTAATAGATCCAGCTGACCTAAGATAATTAATTCTAGAGCATGGGTTTCACTATTTTCTTTTTCTGTTGCTTTGTTCAGAAAGACTATTTTTGTAGATTGAGAAGTTCTATGGAAACTGTTGAATGGTATGTACTGAATCTTATCAAAATTCAGTGATAATCCACTTTCTGTGAAGTACCTGCAGATGTTTTCAACTATTTCATTAGGTGCCGTTACATTAACAGATCTAGTACTGTTTTTATTCTTGCAGTGCATCTTGTGGCAATGCAAGTAGATCAGTCATGTATATCAGAAACAACAGAGTACCAAAAAGTAGGACTCTGTGGCATGCCTTATCTGATAGCTCCAAATTGTCAGTACCTGCTATGATAATAATACACTCCTGGAAATTGAAATAAGAACACCGTGAATTCATTGTCCCAGGAAGGGGAAACTTTATTGACACATTCCTGGGGTCAGATACATCACATGATCACACTGACAGAACCACAGGCACATAGACACAGGCAACAGAGCATGCACAATGTCGGCACTAGTACAGTGTATATCCACCTTTCGCAGCAATGCAGGCTGCTATTCTCCCATGGAGACGATCGTAGAGATGCTGGATGTAGTCCTGTGGAACGGCTTGCCATGCCATTTCCACCTGGCGCCTCAGTTGGACCAGCGTTCGTGCTGGACGTGCAGACTGCGTGAGACGACGCTTCATCCAGTCCCAAACATGCTCAATGGGGGACAGATCCGGAGATCTTGCTGGCCAGAGTAGTTGACTTACACCTTCTAGAGCACATTGGGTGGCACGGGATACATGCGGACGTGCATTGTCCTGTTGGAACAGCAAGTTCCCTTGCCGGTCTAGGAATGGTAGAACGATGGGTTCAATGACGGTTTGGATGTACCGTGCACTATTCAGTGTCCCCTCGACGATCACCAGTGGTGTACGGCCAGTGTAGGAGATCGCTCCCCACACCATGATGCCGGGTGTTGG
Source organism: Schistocerca piceifrons (assembly GCF_021461385.2). Lineage (NCBI taxonomy): Eukaryota > Metazoa > Arthropoda > Insecta > Orthoptera > Acrididae > Schistocerca > Schistocerca piceifrons. Next base: position 657,254,788 of record NC_060139.1, read on the forward strand.
CTCTGTGTGCCTCGGTCGTATGCAGTCCTGATTGTGGCGCTCACCTGCACGGCGCCAAACACGCATACGACCATCATTGGAACCAAGGCAGAAGCGACTCTCATCGCCGAAGACGACACGTCTCCATTCGCCCCCCCATTCACGCCTGTCGCGACACCACTGGAGGCGGGCTGCACTATGTTGGGGCGTGAGCGGAAGACGGCCTAACGGTGTGCGGGACCGTAGCCCAGCTTCATGGAGACGGTTGCGAATGGTCCTCGCCGATACCCCAGGAGCAACAGTGTCCCTAATTTGCTGGGAAGTGGCGGTGCGGTCCCCTACGGCACTGCGTAGGATCCTACGGTCTTGGCGTGCATCCGTGCGTCGTTGCGGTCCGGTCCCAGGTCGACGGGCACGTGCACCTTCCGCCGACCACTGGCGACAACATCGATGTACTGTGGAGACCTCACGCCCCACGTGTTGAGCAATTCGGCGGTACGTCCACCCGGCCTCCCGCATGCCCACTATACGCCTTCGCTCAAAGTCCGTCAACTGCACATACGGTTCACGTCCACGCTGTCGCGGCATGCTACCAGTGTTAAAGACTGCGATGGAGCTCCGTATGCCACGGCAAACTGGCTGACACTGACGGCGGCGGTGCACAAATGCTGCGCAGCTAGCGCCATTCGACGGCCAACACCGCGGTTCCTGGTGTGTCCGCTGTGCCGTGCGTGTGATCATTGCTTGTACAGCCCTCTCGCAGTGTCCGGAGCAAGTATGGTGGGTCTGACACACCGGTGTCAATGTGTTCTTTTTTCCATTTCCAGGAGTGTATGTAACTGACACACTCTGCATTCTGCCATGCAGATAATAAAAGCTATGAACCTACTGTTGTATTGTTTCATAATATTTTAGCTACCATCTTCTCACCAGTCTCTCGAGCCATCTTCTCCTCCGCAGCATAGACAGCAATGCTATACTGTCTCCAAAAATGTCTGTTTTTCTGATGACTTGAGTGATAAGCCCTTGTAATAATTGTGTGTTTTCTATGCAAAACTTTAGTGGCTACTCCCTTGTGAAAAGTGCCATTCTTTTGTTGAAAATGTTGCAGACATTTGTGATATTTAATCTAGAAGCAGAATTTGCTATTAAAATTAAGACATCATTCATTTGTGTTGTGCAAGAAGTGTTTGTGTTCAATAATTGTTGGAAGTTAGATGCATAGAAATTTCTATTGATTCACAGTATTTACAAGAATAATTTTCGAAATAAGTTGAATGGCTATACTATGCATTAAAATAACTCTAATTTTTCAATTTAAATATTGTGGATTGTTGAGGTGCTGTAATGAATTGTTACTACGAATTCAGCCCAAACATCAACAGTAGCAGAAAAGTTATTTTGTACTATGATTCTAAAAGCTGGTGCTATGCATGCTTACTTACTTACTCCTTGGCACTACAGCCCGTGTAGGGCCTTGGCTTCTCTGACGATCACAGCCCAATCCTGATGATTTTCTGCTCGTTTCCTCCATCTCCTGACTCCAATCTTTCTCAAATCATTTTCAACATCCTCCAGCCATCATTTCTGGGTCTCCCTTTGCTCCTTTTGCCACTTGGATTTCCTGTGTAAACCTTTTTCACAGCTCAATCCTCCAACTTTCACTCTACATGGTCCAGCCGTCTCAAACTGTTACACTTAATTTCAGTCACCAAGTCAGGATTTCTATACAGTTCTTCCAATTCCTTGTTTCTCCTTATCCTCCATTGCCCCGCCTTATATAGGGCTCCGAAAATGTTTTTTAATATTTTCCTCTCCCATCTTCTCAAGAGCTCTTCTTCTGCTACAGTCATTGTCCATGTTTCTGAGCCATACATTATCACCAGTCTTATGACTGTTCGATAGACAGTCACCTTCGATTTTCTGCCCAGACTACATACTGAAGGATCTTGATCAGGGCCCAGTAAGCTCTATTTCCTGCAGCAATCCTAGATTTTATTTCTTCTCTTATTCTGCTATCCTCCATAACCAGCACTCCCACGTATTGGAACCTCTCACATCTCTCATAATTGCCTCCGTTCAACTTAATATATTTCTCTTTAACAACAGCTACGCATGCTACTATATCAAATCTTACACTTTCTTGAGAGGGTGGCACTAGAACAGAACTGTGGCAAACAATAATAAATAATCAATAACATTTATTAATACAGGGTGTACATAAAGTCTGGGAACACTTTCAATTATTTATTGCACAAGAACTAAACATTGTAACAATGTCATACATATTGCATTTTGAAGAGAAACTCTGATAGTGTTTTTTTAGAAACATTCAATATGCGAACTATGAGTGACCCAGCAGACGTCAATACGGTAATCGAATTTTTGCCATACCCGTCCCAACATGGCATTGTCGACTGTGGCAGTTGCTCATATTCTCTCCTTGATCTCTCCTACATCACGGGGTAGAGGCGGTACATACACCAGATCTTTAATGTGTCTCCACAGAAAAAGTTGCATGGAGTGAGATCTGGTGATTGGAGAGGCCATTTCATGAAGCAGCTGTCCCCTTCTGTAGCATGCCCAATCCATCGATGTGGCAGCTCTGTGTTCAGGTACCCATGAACTTCATGATGAAAATGGGGTGGAGCCCCATTCTGCTGAAAGATGAACAGAGAGTCCGATTGCATTTGAGGCATCAGCCATTGCTGCCTTGTACCTCAGATTCGACAATTATGACGGTTCACTTTCCCATTAGTGTGAAAAGTGGTTTCATTGCTAAAAATTAAGCGATCAAGAATGCCATCCCCATCCTCATTCAGTTGTTGCAACTGTGAACAAAACTCAAAACGCTTGTCTTTTGTTGTTGTCATTGACCTTCTGCACTAGCTCCAATTTGAATGGTTTCATAGACAGCTTCTGTCGCAGGACTTTCCACACTGTCATTGAAGCCATTTTGAGTTCACGGGATGCACGACACACCAATTTCTTTGGACTCCTTATGAATGTCTCTCGTATGCGCTCCATATTCATTTCCCTCACACTGGGACATCCGCTTCTCTTTGCCGAGCACAAGCAACTCGTCGTAACAAATTTGTTGCGCCAGTGGTAAAGGGCCTTCCTTGTTGGTGCTTCTTACCATACTTGGCTCTAAACATCCGTTGAACAGCTGTAGCATACTTGTTTTTGTCGAACTCCAACAGACAGAAAGCTTGCTTTGAACCTGAACTCACCATGTTTATAAGTAGTGTTGACTATCGACAAATTACCAAACCACGCTGAGGCAGTATACATGAAAATAGCTTTCAGGGTTTCTCTTCAAAATAACATATGTGTGATATCTGTACAATTTTTTGTTCTTGTAGAATTAATAATTGAAAGTATTCCTGGACTTTGTGTACACCCTGTAGTTATGATACAATATTGTTCTTAACTTTGGTACATAGCACTAGATGTTGTACAACTAATACAATGAACTCTAAGTAACTTGGCATTCTGTTATATTATCACTATGACTGAAAGTACTATGCAGACATTTGCAATTAACTGTCACCATTGATCTGTAAATAGTGACTGCTAAGTCAAAACTATAGTCTTCTGAATGGACTTCTGGGAACTTTGATCTGTAGCATAATCGCATGAGATGCTGTCACTATCAAAACCAGGGAAACTGCAGGAACTGTCAGAGTTTCCGCAGCAAGTCAACTTTTGTGCCTGTTGGCAGAGGGACCTCCATCCTTCCCAGTGCTAGATAGAAGCAAAATAGTCCACTGTTGACAGCACTCTCTGTGACAGCTGACAGCATGTATCAGCAGACAAATACAACACACTGAAGGACGTGGCACAGAAGCAGATTGTAGTCCTGATTGGCAAGTGCCATCTGGGGACGGCTGCTTGGAACTGAGAAAGTCCCAGGCAAGTGGTGTGGTGGTGTGGCCTCCCTTTGTGTTGCTGTGTACCTCTTGCCATGTACACAATACAGACAACTAAAACAACACTGTTTTGCTTCATTTGCTTATTATTCACATGATAAGTTGGCATTTTGACAGAAGTAGCATGCACTCATGTTTTGCTGGTTTGTGCCACTTATTTAGTGAGCAAGAACTATAACCAAAAGGAACTTAAAGGTTAACATAAACGAACAAAGATTGTTGCATAATTCATATCCCGTGAAAACAATGCATTTTTGTAAAGCTGCTATTATTCTCTTGTATCACAAGAAATATAAATCTACTCTTCACAACTCAGAATTACACATAGGATTTTTTTTCCCAAGGACTGTTAATCAGATAGCAGATAGTGTAAATGAAGTATAATTAAAGCATTGGACATATTCACAAATCAGATTTGATGTAAACATAAGATGTAGTTACATTTTCCATCAAAAGAGATTAAATATTCAGGAACTGAATGAAAGAACCAGATTTCCTCATTAATGGAGGCACCATAAATCCATAGAAGAGGGAAATCAATGATGAAAGAACATTTGAAAATCTTTTAAGTTTTGAATTTAAGTTGCTAAAGGATGGCTATGTGTCTATTCCTTACTTCTGTTCCTTGGCTTCTATAAAAATAAAGATTTTGTATTGTATGCTATTTGTCTTTTGCTTATCAATAGTTTCATCACATTCCATTATCTAACATTCTGTTATGATTAAGATGTGAAAATATATCATATTCTTGGTGTTTTAGGCACCATCACCTGGAATGGCACCACCTCCTCCCCCTCCACCTATGCCACCACCTCCTGACCATTCTGACCCTTCAGAAGCTAGACCATTCTTAGATCCATATGGACGAGCAAAGACTGTTCGCATTGGGAAATGGCGATGGCCTCCTCCTAAAAATGAGACAGAAGATCCCAATGACAGTTTTTTGCAGTTCAAGCTGCGGCAGCATCAACGCAAGAATACACCACAGTCACAGCAGCAATACAGCCAGGTATGTTAGAATTTTATTTGTTAATAATGTCCACAAAGTTTGTAAACCAGCCGTACAATGCTATGAAGAGTGTTTCTTTATTTACTTAGTAAAGATTTAGATGAATATTGTAATCATTCATGAAAAACGTATTTCAAAGGAGAAACATATAAGATACATCTCATATAATCTTGTTATCTTGTAAATACGTCTCACCATTACTATGATGAACCACAATGAAGCAAACTGACAGAGGTGTATAGCAAGCATTTTTCAAATAAAATAATAAGATAAATCATATGCATAAAATAAGGAAAATCCTGTAAGAACTAATAGTAGATATGATTCCTTTTGTTTTTACATCTTAATTTCATTTTCTTTTGTATACAACACAGAAAACAGCAAATCATTTGATTTTGGTGTAAAGTCCAATTCTTCACCCTACTACTGTTATCTGGAGTTGACAGTGTCATTATAAACCGTAAGATAGTGACTGATTTCTTTTCATTTCATATTCTGTGTTATGAGCTAGTAACACTGATGGGAGCTCTTTATCTCTTTTTATTGTAAAAATTAAGAGGGTAATGATATATAAATTGACTCCGTACTCAAATAATATAAAATTGCATATATGAAAATGATTAGAAATATTATATTTTGTAATGTGGTACACAGATCGTTTCAGAAATACTGATTGAATGGGTTACATATCATTCTCCATTGTTAGGCCAGTTGTAGAATACACAACAATGATGCAATATCCTAATAACAATGCTGCCAAACAAAAACACAAAATAATTATTGCAGATCACATATAAATTATATGCCACACAAATAAAAATATGAAATGCATTGTTAGGTTTTACAGACCATCAAACTATTAAAGACACTCTCATTTTGATTTATTTTGAGTGAAATAGCACAGAATCAACTTCAGCAGTCAGTGTGAACAATAACAGATTAACATGATCATTCTGTTTCTTTTTTTCCCCTCTCATTGCAATACTGTGAAAACATCAGATTTTCTATAAGCTTCTTTAAATTTATGACGAGATGTGAAAACAGAGTTATAAGTATTATGGTAGTAGTGTAATGCACTCTGGGGCTGGAAGTCATGAGTGACTAAAGGGCATGAAAAACAAAACAGGAAAGTAAAAGAACAATGAAAAGAAGAAAGATTAAAAGAAAGAATAGAGGAACAGCAATGCATATCTGAAGGATGAATGGCATATTTATAAAATATTGCTTCACTTTGAATTTCAGGAATATGGTGATATGACTGAGGGCATTGAATGGGAAGAATTTGAAATACCAGAGAGAGGGGGAAGGGTGACATCTCCTTCTCCAAGGAAGGACAGTCATTCCAGCAAACCACCAGAAATTTCTCCAACTAAAGAGAAATCTTCTGCAAAGTAAGTTTTCAAATCATGTTCTTTCTGGTTTTAAGTTCTCAACAACATTATCTCTGCAAAATTCACAAAAAGTACAAGGAAAGACAATCATTGACAGTATAAACAAAGGATTCAGCATTGAATAAGCCTATAAACAAGTTATGGATAACTCAGCTTCCAAACTTACAGTTCATCTTGGAGCATACGTATAACTACACACTTTCCTAATGCTGCAGAGCAACTGAATGTTTCAGTATACCATTGCTTACATGCCATTCAGGATTTCCATTGCCATATTAAAGTTTTTTTTATGTATATTAAAGTTTTTTTTATGTATATGATTGTGAAATTACGGTCAAATAAACCTCCATTTCGATTAGACATTGAGATCAGTAGGCACATAAGTAAGACTGAATAAGTTGCTATGCACACACACACACACACACACACACACACACACACACACACACATGCAAATGCATGCATGTATGCAGGTTCATGGCTACATTGTCCCTGTTGACTGCATTGTACTCGTGCTGCAGCTCAACTGTGTGTGTGTGTGTGTGTGTGTGTGTGTGTGTGTGTGTGGTACACTTATGCATTTTCTGTAGTAATTATATCTGAAGAAGGACGTTGTCTGAAAACTTACCAACACATCCAGTCTTGTTTATGTGGCTGTTGACCACTTAACATGTCACCAATGTTTATTTTACATGTCTAGTTCCATATACCAAATTGAGGAACAAATCTCCAAGGTCTTGGACCATGTCGGTACATGAAATTAAAACATAGAAGTAATAACAGATAAAATAAAATGTTTATGAACCCAAAAAAAGATAAGCCATAAGTTGATGTAAATGGAATCAGCAATATAACACAGGAATCAGCTTAATTTTTCAAGGAACTCCTCTACAGAATAGAAGGAGTGACCCATGAGGAAACCCTTTAGTTTTAATGTGAAAGTGCATGGATTATTGCTAAGATTTTTGAATTTTTGTGGTAGCTCATTGAAAATAGATGCAGCAGTATACGGCACACCTTTCTGAACAAGAGTCAAGGATGTGGAATCCAAATGCAGATTGGATTTCTGCCTAGTATTAACAGAGTGAAAGTTGCTAATTCTTGGGAATAAGCTGATATTTGTTAATAAGAAAGAGTAAAGGATGTATATATTGGGAGGCCAGTGTCAGAATACCCAGACTAATGAACAGCAGCCAACAAGGGGTTCGCGAGCTTACACCACTTATGCCCAAACTGCCCATTTCTGAGTCAAAAATATGCTTTGACAATGGGAAGAGTTACCCCAAAATATAACACCATATGTCTTAAGCGAATGAAAGTAAGCAAAGTAGACTACTTTTCATGGTGAACTATCACTTACTTTAGATACTGTTCAAATAGTAAAAATGGCAGCATTAAGTCTTTGAACAGGATTCTGAATGTGGGCTTTCCATGACAGTTTACTGTCTATTTGATCACCTAGAAATCTGAACTGTTCAGTTTCTCTAATCATATGCCCATTCCTTTTCTACAAGCCATGGACTTATCTCATGAACGGCACTATTTGAAACAGTGCCAGCATTGCAAGCAATATCGTTTACTATTGAGCTAGTGCCATCAGCAAACAGAAATATTTTAGAATCAGTTGTAATACTAGAGGGCATATCATTTATATAAATAAGAAACAGGAATGGCCCCAACACTGATCCCTGGGGCACCTCTCATTTAACCATGCCCCACTTATACCCCACATCATACCCATTCTCAACACTGTGGGTAAGGACCTTTTGCTGTCTGTTGTTACAGTAAGAGGTGAACCAATTGTGATCTATTCTCTGTATTCCATAATGGTCCAACTTCTCGATCAATACTTTGTGATCAACACAAATGCCTTGGTTAAATTAAAAAAAAAGATGTCTCGCTTTTGGAACTTTTTCTTTAATCTATCCAGTACCTCACAGAGAAAAGAGAATATAGCATTTTCATTTGTTAAACCACTCCTAAAACTAAACTGTTCATTTGATAGCAAATTATGTGAAATAAAATGATTAATTATCTCCTTACATACAAAGCCTTTTCAATAACTTTAGCAAACACTGATGGCATATGAATAGGTCTAAAATTGCCCACATTATCCCTTTCTCCCTTTTTATAAAGAAGGTTTACTAATGAATACTTGAACCAGTTCAGGAAACTGACCATTCTTAAAGGAAAAATTACAAGTATGGCTAAGTATGAGGCTAACATGTACAGCACAGTACTTTAATATTCTGACAGGTACTCCATCAATACATTTACTACTTCCATCATTTTTATTCCACAAAGTACTTTTCATCATTGTATAATTTTCAGTCTGCTTGGTTCAGGGATAAGGTTCTGTTAAATAACAAAATATAATCTATAGTGCATAGCCTAATATTTTAATAACCACAGCACATCAAGCAGTTAGTCCATAATTTTTGGATTTTGAAAGTCACTAATTTATATCTTTGATTACTTAAAAATATAAAAATTGAGGTTATTGTTGAAAATAAAACTGTTTCTCTTTTTTTGCTCCCAACCATACACTTTTCAATGTTTTCTGCATCATTGTCAATTAATTCTGTAATTTCTGAAATCCATATTTGGGTTCATATCAGGCAGTCTGCCTTATTTACCACTACTGTTATTTGCAATGCTCTGCACTAAACAGACAACAAAGCAGCTATTTGTATACAAGATAATAAACGATTAGTTTGAGATAAGCACTACAAATGACAATGAGAACAGGAATAATCTTACAGACAAATTTTGATCTTGGAGACTTAGGCGTAAGTCCTTACATATGAAGTGAGGGATGGATTTTAGTAGCAAAGTGAAAGACTAAGTATTTCTGATAACAAACTGTAGAAAATGAATATGTGTACCAAGTACAGCAACAGGCCATATCCACAACCAAATATTGACTAGTTGTTGATGAAACAATACCAAAATATGTCTGGATGAAAGTAAAAGAATAAGGGCCACTGTTTTGCTCTAATTGAAGATCTCGCAGTATTTTCTAACAGACCATTTTCACAACTTTTGAGACTGTGGAGCCACTGCTTCTCATTCGTGTAGCTCCTCAGTTGGCATCATGAGGCTGAGTGCATCTCACGCCAGTCCTACCACCAAGGAAAAATCCTTGGCAGTACCAGGAATCAAACCTGGGTTCTTTACATGGCAGCCATCTACAGTGACCATTGAGCTACAGAGATGGTATGATGGTTAGCATTGCTATCTACTGACATGGACATGATGACTTCAAATATTTTGTGGAATGAAAACATGGGGAATGAGGTTTACTAAATGGCATTAGACTGAGTGATTGGCATCAAGTTGGGAACCACATGACACTTACTTATCTTTTCAGTCATTTATTATTTCGAAGTAGGAAAAGAGTGGTAATAGTAGTACACTTTTCTGTCCACTGGCAACCATTCTACAACCACCTCCATCCGTCCCTCATCCTGATTCCACATCATCTGCAGTAATGATACAATATACCCATTGAAGATATTTTTTTAAATTAAAAGTGACATGTATATTGTCAATAGGCTCTTTACTGCCACACTCAAAAACCAGTTGATTTTGTAAATATGCAGATGAAAATGGGAAGTGTTACACCATATGACACCAGTCCAATTTTTTCAAGATTTATATGAGATGTTCATCATGTAACAGGTAGAAAATTATTAAAATTTCATTCCATTTGGAATGGATGTCCATCGTCATTCCCATAGACATGAATACATTTTTGTATTTGTTGTGGCAAGGAAGCAAACAGCTTCCAGGTGTCATCTTAAGGAAATTCTTCCCATGCCTGGAACTCATTTCATATCAGTTCATGAAGACTGCATATTGGATGCTGTTATGAAAGTATATATCTTCCCATTACATTGTAGACATGCTGTATGTGTGACAAATAGGGGACTTATATTCCAGTCAATGATCTGTACATTCCTGTGAAATTATACTATTCTGTTGGAATATGCCATCTACTACCTTGGTCATGAAGTGTGTGACAACATAGTTTACCATTTGTGCCACGTACTAGCGAGCATTATTAATAGCTTCAACCATTACCAAATCAATCCTGTTATCATATCAAGTAGCTCCCTACACCCTGACACCAGAAATTGGGGAGGTTTGCACATTGAAAATCCCTGCTTCTTGTGCCCTTTCACCGCATCAACTACAGATATGTTGGTGTCAATCTTATCGGCACAAATACCAGCAGGACTCATCGCAGAACACCACATAATGCTACTCAATGTCCCAGTTAACTCTGGCTCTACACTACACAAGTCTGCAGTATGGTATCAGTGGTAACTGACACTTGTAAATTTTGTGATCTTAACCCACCTTCCAGCAACATTTCCAGTGGCTCATGGCGACACTCCGTCTGAGATCTCTGCTGAAATTTAGCTGTTGTTATCCATACATTTGTCATAGCCAATCGAACATTCCTACAATTGTTTTGTAGCGTTGTCATAGGTTCATCTCATCACCACTCTTTCTGCAGTCATTACACTACCACCAGCTGTCAGTGGGCCACTCCTTTGTTCATTATGTCAATGATTCCGTCTTTATCAAAGCTTAAAAGATGGTGACAAGCTGGATGTGCACATTTTGCGGGCAAGCTGTGTTGCAATCTCCATCTGGAAAGTTCCAGTAACGTTAGACAGACACAATAGCCACCATGTATGCATACCAATCTTCATCTTTGTCAATGACATTTTCTGTACTGAAAATAAAATCCCAATAAGATGAAATTTTAGTTGCTATATACCACAGGTATAAAAATGTAGGAGTGTCAGAACGTCATTTTCATTCTGCAGCGGAGTGTGTGCTGATATAAAACTTACTAGCAGATTAAAACTGTGTGCTGGACTGGGACTAAAATGTGTGCTAGATTGAGACTCCAACCCACGATCTTTGCCTTTCACAGGAAAGTGCTCTACCAACTGAGCTACCCGAACATGACTCACAACCTGTTTTCACAGCTCGACTTCTGCCAATACTTCATCTCCTACAGGTCTCCCGAACTTCACAAATTCTGTTGCATACCTTGCAGGACTAGCACTGTTGGAAGAAAGAATATTGTTGAGACATGGCGTAGCTGCAGCTGGGGGATTGTTTCCAATGAAATTTTCACTCTGAAGTGGAGTGTGTGCTGATATAAAGGTAGGAGATGTGGTACTGGCGGAAGAAACACTGCGAGGATGCAACATAAGCCATAATCGGGTAGCTCAATTGGTAGAGCACTTACCCGCAAAGGCAAAGTTCTTGGATTCGAGTCTCGGTCCAGGACAAAGTTTTATTCTGCCACGAAGTTTCATATCAGCACACACTCCACTGCAGGGTGAAAATTTTGTTCTGGAAACAATCACCAAAGCTGTGGCTTATGCCATGCCTTCACAGTATCCTTTCTTCTGGGAGTGCTAGTCCCACAAGGTACACAGTTGAATTTCTGTCAAGTTTGGAAGGTAGGAGATTTGGGAGTCATGCTCAGGTAGCTTAGGTGGCATAGCACTTGCCTGTGAAAGGCAAAGATCTGGGATTTGAGGCCCTCTCTGACACACAGTTTTAATCTGCCAGGAAGTTTCAGTGGAACATCTGTTTCAAATTGCTCAGTGAAGGCATTCATGCTGAGTGCTTTCCATTTCTGTCAGTATAAAAAAGTAAATAAAAATTCAGTGATACTGTATAAAGAAGCTCACGATGAATGAGCAGAGGAAATTAAAGGGAATTTGTTGATGATTACTTTATTTCTCTACATCTCCTATGATTTGTATGCTTTGTTTTTGTCCCTCCCCTCCTTTTCTATTTTGCCTTAATGATTCTGTTTATTAATGTGTAGTGTAACATTAAAAAAATTGCTTTTTCAGGGGTTTGATCTTCTCCTTCACATTTCAGTACCAAAAACGTATATTCATTTCCTTATTCCTTATAATCACTCCTACACATTACCCCCATGTTTCAGAGAAAAGGGATTTTCGGTTGCCAGTTTGTTGGATTTACTTTCGATTTCCAAACATTGTTTTTCCTTACTCTTGTCCTGTTCTTACCTGAGGCCTGTTGATGCTGAACAGGAAAAATAAGAAGAAACAACACAGCAGATTCTTGTCTGGATATTGGTTAGTGATCACTTGATTGACTTACAGTGTTGACTGTGGTAAAACTTCTCTCAGGATATGTAACACTGTGACAGAAACGCTACAAAGCCCACTTTGCATTGAATCCTCAAAATGATTGTTTTAATGTAATAAGCAGAAGTTGTACTATACTGCAGGCTGGAATGTCCTCTAGGGAGTCAGCTATGTACATCAAACAGGATCTTTTAAATTCTGACTCGCTGTATATCTTTTCTTCCTTCCTTTATTGCTTCTTGTTGCAGGATTAATTTCTACATTAGAATATGTGCCCCAGAGTAATGAGAAATGCTCAGCATTGTAAGATTTCCTTTGCTTTTCATATTTGATGCTCTGAAGCGAACAGCTTGGGCTGTAGGTGTGTCCATTCATTGTTTGGGCTGTGCCTGATGTGCTTCACTTAGGGCAGCTTCATTTAAAGTCATTAGTAGGTAATTTTTGTTAATTAGCAATACAAGTAGACTCAATACTGGACCTTGGAAAGTCACCAAATTAATTTTTTTCCCTTTCCAAGTTTAATTTTATTTGCATGGTACAGTCTAACATTATGATGTGCTGATTCCTGTTATCAAGATATGATTCTATTCATATGTGAGAATACCATGGTCTATACAAGACTCAGAAATGTAATAGAAGATACCAGTTGGTTACTGTTGGTGTTCAGCTATGCCAGTATCTTGTTTGTGAGGTTATATATGGCCTTCTCTGTTTAGTATTGTTTAAGAAAGCCAAAGAGGGACAGTTAGGAACTTATGGTATGAAAAGTGACTCGGTAATCGATTGTTCACCACATTCACAAAATGGTTTCAAAAGTTTAGAAGGAATGGTCACCTACTTTGTCATGATACTATCTCACATTTTGAAACTAGCAATTCCTTTGGGGGGGGGGGGGGGGGAGGCTAGGTTGGGAAAGGTTAAAAAAGGAGGACAGCTCACTCAGACCCTGGGACAAGCTGTAGTGGGGGCAAGGGTCTAGCCAAAGGTGAGTACTGGCCAACAATTCTGTCTCATAATTTACTAGAGCACGTTATCTCAGGTTACAAGCTTCTATCCTTCTTCAAAGGATAGATATATAAACAGTTAAATAATTGTGCACGTGACCTGGCATGAACTATAGGGCCACAGTGCCAGAACTATATACTTTCATGTGTGCTTACTCAGAAGTAAAACAAATAATTGTAAGCCAACTTAGTATGTTCCAGTTCTTGTTTATGCGCCTATCTTCTGTCCAGCACATGCTCTATACAGTGAAAGGTTACTTATCTTTCCATTGTGTCTTTGGTGCTGCTAAATCCAGGTTTATTTTATTTACAGCAATTATTACTCATTGAACTTGGTTATTTACTGCAGTCACACCTTCACAATGGTACAGGCTATCATAAAATAACCAGGTTTAGCTCATTAACAATTGGTGTGTGCCTTGAAGACATGATCCCTCCCCTTACTACTGTTTGTCTTGTGCCTAATCAGCATTTGCACATGTGTTTGCAGGGCATTTGAAGTTGGTGCTTCACGTCCAGCTCCAGGAAGTATAGGAAAGCTCCGCATCAGCAGTGAAATGCGATCAAAATTGGAAATGGTGACAGCAAATCATAGTATCAGGTAAATACGCTTGCTTAACTTATCAAATGACTGTTTCTGTTTTATGTCAGAGGAAAAGGTTACTGCTGAAGAGTATAAGAGTCACTGCGTCATGTTGTAGGTAACAGTTTAACTTATAACAGCATGACAGATGCTTTCAATAGAAAGCCTGTGGTCTAGAGGTAGCATCTTTGACTACTAATCAAAGTGTCATGGGTCCCAAAATTGAACCAATCCACTGATAAATTTTTAATAAAAGTCATCAGCAATGGCAGCCAAAGGCTTCCTGCATAAGAAGTTAACCTGGAAATGCCAATGGCCTTGTCAGAGAGGGTGGAGGGGCGAACAGAGGTTCAGGGCACTCTCTTGCTCTTAATGTGGGATACTGCCACTAAAAGGTGGAAGAATCAGTGTTGATCAACAGCATGAGGATGCAGAAGACAATGGAGACTACTGCATTAAAGACACATAATATATATCAATGGGCCATGTGGCCTGTGATTGAGAAAGTGTCATAATGTCATAATGATCTCTTCATTGGCAAAAGATTCTGGATGAGCCCCCAATTTGGATCTCTAGGAGGGTACTGCCAAGGGGGAGGTGACCATAAGAAGAAGATGGAATAACCAAAGAAGGGGAACATTCTACGAGTATGAGTGTGGAATGTAAGATGCTGAATTTAGTAGGAAAGCTTGGAAAATTTGAAAAGGGAAATCTCAAAGATTCAGTCTAGATATAGTGGGGACCAGTGAAGTGAAATGGAAAGATGATAAGGATTTCTGGTCAGACTATTACAGGGTAATATCAACAGCAGCAGAAATGGTAAATCAGGCATGGGATTCATTTTGAATAGGAAAGTAGGACAAAGTGTGGGCTACTGTGAACAGTTGAATGATAGAGTTGTAATGATCAGATTCGACAGCAAACCAATTCTGACAACAATAGTTCACTTAGATGCGCCAACATCGCAAACAGAAGATGAAGAGAAAGAAGTTTGTGAGGATCCTGAACATAAATTCAGTATGCAAAGGGAGATGAAAATCTAATAACTGTGGGGGATTGGAACCTGGTTGTAGGGGAAGGAATAGAAGAAAGGGTCATGGGATAATATGGACTTGGCAGTAGGAATGAGAGAAGAGAAAGACTAAAGTAAATTTCACTATATAATAATGAAAACTCTCTTCAGTAATGACAAGAGGAGAAAGACTCAGAGACACGGGAACATTCCAGCTGGATTACATCTTGGTCAAACAAAGATTCCAAAATTAGACACTGGATTATAAAGCGTATGCAGGAGTGGATATAGATTCAAATTACAATTTAGTAATGATGAAGAGTAGACTGAAGTTCAAAAGAATCATTCGGATGAATCAGTGTGGAAGGAAGTGGGATACTGAAGTACTGACGAATGATGAGACACATTTAAAGTTCAATGAGGATGTGGATACTGCAGAGCAAGGAGGACATAAAAAGCAGACTAATGTTGTGTTGGCTACTGTAGGAGTCAGTTCGGACACAAACATGGAAGGAGGGACGTTGCGATGGCCAGTTGTAGGAATCCAAATCATCTGTACAAAACACTTGAAGATTAATATAACTCTTTATGTCTAAAAAGACAATAAACTTAACTTCTCTTTAACCTTGTGCCTCTTACATACAAGGACTCTACTCTCTATTACTACTCACAGAAGCAGGCTAAGTAACGTCCTCCAATTACTTCGTCCTGATGCTCTTAAAGCCTACAGCCAAACTCGGCCGACCAGTGATGGGCGATTAATTAAATCAGCATTGATAGGGGTGCTGAACTCTTGTCTTCCTGGAGATGTGGCGCTGCGGTGCTCTTTCCATTGGCATGTAGGTTGGCATCTTCTTGATGCCATTTTGCAACGCTGTGCTACTTAGTGTGCAGTCGATGCTTTAGGTCTGCACAAGTAGCGCAGACAGAGAGGGCATTCCTTGCCAAGAGAAATCTACTGGTTTCAAACATAGGTCTTGATTTGAGGAAGAAATTTCTGAGAATGTACGTTAGGTGCATAGCATTGTGTGGTAGTGAATCATGGACATTGAGAAAACTGGAGCGGAAGAGAATCTGAGCATTTGAGATGTGTTGCTGCAGAAGAATGTCGAAAATTAGGTGGACTGATAAGAAACAAATGGAAAACACTGGCAAGAAGAAGGGGCATGGTTACAGGACATGTGTTATGACACCACCCATCAGTCATTTCTCTATAAACCTCTACACTTGTGTACAATCAGTGTTTAAAAATTTACAGAAGCAAGTCACTGAAAAAACAATACTGTGTAACATATAGTTATGACGAGGCAATTTGTAAGGAACATAAATGAGGCATTATTTGGCAGGAAGCTAAACATTTGCTTAAAATGGTATATGTTAGCGTATGCAGCACTTACATAGTTGTATTTCTCAAAATAGAAGTTGCTATGATATGGTACATTCTTCGATTATTCATCATTAAAGTGCAAGTGCAGAGTTTCCATGAAGTAACTAAAGTGCAGTGTAATGGAACAACTCGTGGTAGCAATTGGGATAGCTTGACCACTGTGGCTTTTTGTGTTGGATTATAGCAGTGCAATACACTGAAAATGATGAGTTATATGCAAGTAGCCATTGCCAAGTGTTCATACAGTTTTATTTATTTCATTTTATTTTTTACATTCTACAGTGCTTTAATCAGTACAGTGTAACTCCACAAGTTATTGTTTACTCTCCAGTGAATATGTTGTGTGTTCATGATGGACAGTTGATGAAGATAAACATCATACTACCATGTATCACAGAGAAAATGCCACAGAAATGTGAGAGGTTGATCAATGATGCTGGGATCAAATATTTTAAAAATAGTGTATGACAAAATGTCAGGTTTAAAATCAGTGTATTCTATGGAAAATGTGTGCCCTCAGTTGATAGCAGATTGTTAAACTAAATAAAAATTACAACAATAAAGCATGTAGAAAACAAGAAATCATCCAAAGGATTAAAATGTCATATAAGTGGAAAGTACTTAGAACAAATAAATATCTCACTCTTGTCCACTAAAATCCTAGTTTAAAATAGGAGAAGAAAATTTGCCACTTGTGAGACCATCATGTAAAACATGTGAAAGGAAAGATCACACAATATCATCGATTTAGAGTTTCAACTTATTGTGTACTTTTGCCTATATTATGTAACAATTGTCTTAACTGAAATGAAGGCACCATAGATGTAACTACAAGCTGTGTTGCAATAGAAAAAGCCTGCAACATTCACAGTTTTCTGTGTAATATTACATTAGTGTGCACCAAATACTTTTTAAGTAACTCTCCCTTTTAAAATGACAGTATTACAAAAAGGATGGATCACGACTCACCTTATAGAGGAGATGCTGAGTTGCAGACAAGTACAACAAAAAGTCTGTTAAATGTGGGATCTTGCCATAAAGGCCTCCTTCTAACATAGAAAAAAACAAACACATTCACACAAACACAACTTACACACTCGCACGACCACTGTCTCTTGCCACCGATGCCAGACCTTTTATGATATTTATAGTCCTTCGATGATGAGATCATTAAGCAGGTGATATGTAGCATGTAGCATTATAAGTAGCACAGATTATTTCCATTTCATAGAATATGTTTCCTCAACTGACTCATTAATTCCTTTAACTTTCTAAAATTTATTGCTCGTACATATTAGATTTTGAAACACACTAGAATGCTGTATTTATTATGAAAAATAAGACTGAAAATGAGTTTTAGTACACATATTGTATGCCCTTTTCAATATCTGTGCAGGGCAAGTAACAAACCAGAGAAGCCAGCTGTTCTTCCTGCTAAGCGAGAAGATGCTCGTCCAGTGAGGAAGTTAGAAGATAATCGCCGACACATGCTAGAGCAGCAACTGAGTGAGTTGTGCTAACTATTACAGTACAATATATTGGAAATTTAAGTTATGTATTTTTAGCAAGGTAATGTTGAATACCATGGGTCTGACAGAATGAGCGACTTATACAATAAAATACTTTGGCTTTTTATCTCTGTTTAGAGGACAGTGGAGAGCTTATCATCCGTGGTTAATGTACTTGTGGCAACAGGCTCATAATTGGTTTTTAGCACCAGTTTCTTGTATGTGTTGTTCTCCTTTGTGCGTGATTCATAGAGTATTAAATTCCTGTAACTTGTTCGGAAGAAAATGACTGGTGCATCTTTCATTTCCTGTTTCATTTTAAATCTTGTTCATATATCTTACAGTCTGCTTTCAAAACTAGATATTTATTCATTTGTCAGAAATACACCTGTGCTTATTAATAAACTGTACATTTCAACTTTGAATAGAATTTAAAATATGTGTTCTGTTTCATTGCCACTCTGATTTTCTTCTAGCCGGTCGGTGGGACTCTGTTGACTCCATTGCAGACATTCGAGGTGTTAGCAAGGAAGAACGATCAGATGTACAACAAACAAATATTGTCCGGAGCCAGGTACCACCTCTTTTCATATTCAGACACAGTTTTACATTGATAGAAAATTCAAGAGGGAATATAATGTGTATATAAGGATAGACCACTACTTTTAAGTCAATTCCACCAACTATCCCCAATCTCTCTGTACGGAGCATTGACTGTCTTCTTTTTTATATCATAAGCACATCTTTAGCAGAATGGTTTAAGCAGTTGGTACAGTCTCTGAAGAGCCTCTATAGATCCAAAACTTGTTATCATAGACAATTGTATAATTCTCTCCTAACATTCTTGAATTGAAAAATTGAGACAGGAATGTTATGTAAATGTTTGCATAGTGTACTTTTTGCCCCAAGTTCAATTATGTGAGGGTCATTCAATAATTAAAGAGACAAATTGGCCTCGAGAAAAAAGTGTTTATTTTTACAAAACAATACTTTTTCTACTTCTCAATATAATCCCCTTGAACATTTATGCACTTGTTCCAACAGGCTACAAGCTTTTATCTTGATGTTTCCCACAAACTTGTTTATGTCCTCATTGTCCTGGAACCTTTTCCCACGTAATGCCTCCTTCAGTGCACCAAACAAATGGAAATCACTAGGTGCTAAATCATGACTGTAAGGGGTTGAGGCAGTACTTCGTAGCCCGTTTTGTCAATGGTTTTTTGGGTTAGTTGAGCTACATGAGGATGTGGGTTGTCTTGCTGAAGAATCACACTTCTCCTCTGAGATCCACAATGTCTCCCTCTCATGACTGGCTTCAGCTTGTTTAAAAGCAAATCTGAGCAATATTGGCTGTTCGTTGTTTGCTGCTCTTCGAGATAATCATGAAAAACTGGACCTTCAGTATCCCAAACCCCTGTCAACATGACTTTTCCTGCTGATGCTTGGGTTTTGATTTTTTTCTTGACAGGTGAGTTATTGTGCTTCCACTCCATGCTTTGTCTTTTTTGATTCTGGCTCATAACAGTGAACCCAAGTTTCATCACAAGTTAAAATTTTGTTGAATAAGTGCTCACCTTCTCTTTTATAATGTTTTGTTAGCTCTGAGCACACTCTCAGCCTTGTTTCCTTGTGTAGCCGCATCACCTCCTTTGGAACCCATCTTGCACGTTTTACGGTGCTTCAGATTGTTAAAGGTAATGTTTATGAGCTGTACCAGTAGTAACTTGAACTTTATCAACTATCATTTCCACAGTCACACGATGGTCAACACGAATAATGTCATCAATTCAATTTTCAAGTGAGGGAGTTGAAACTGCAACTGGTCAGCCAGAACGATATTCGTCAGTCACTGAGTCGCAACCATTTTTGAACTGCTCTACCCACTTGTAAAAATTTGCGCGATTCATACAATCACCTTCACCATCAACTTTGGACATTCTACAGTGTATATTCACTGGTTTCTCACCTTCAGCAAGTAAAAAACAAATAATAGAACGTTGTTAACAAATGTGGACATTTCAAGTGGACTCGCTGTTATGTCCTAGCCAGTAATGCCAACCGAGCCCGCTGCCAAAAGGTTGGCAGCATCAAAGTCCGGACGCCGTCCGCATAAGCAGCGCCAGCGATACAGGAAATCGCCGCAAGTCTGCGCGCGCCACCGCTGGCTTCTGGGTTCTTAAGCGCAGGAGTCGCCAGCGCTAGGACAGTTCTGTATTCGCCGCTCAGTTGTATACTCGCCACCGAAGTGTGTACTTGCTAGACAGTTGTGTGTTCATCGCGGCAGAGTTGTTGTTTGTCGTCAGCCGATGCTGACCTAGCCGCTCCGACTCGAACTAGACAGATTTCTGTAGACACCGATTACACGACCTTGTTTCTGTATCTTCATTAAATAAAGATAAGTACCGACTTTTATTTAATCAGAGTGTTTGGGGTTTCATCTTTCTGTTTACTGTTCCAGCGGACCGGTCGGCCCGCTATTAAAAGTGTGGCGGTGACTTCGTAAGCCATTTCTACAGCCAAGTGTTTGTCGCTACGAACACCGCCATAAAACTCGCCATCTTGAAATGTGTTTTTGAGGTTATAAACAAATGTTGATATATCAGCTGAGCAGGGATCATCCCAGTGATGCCAATTTAAAGTCATAAAAGTACCAAACTTGCCCTACTAACAGTTTTTTCCCCAGACCAATTTGTCTCTTTAATTATTAAATGACCCTCATATTTCCATTGAGTTTGTCTCATCAGTTTACATTGAATAATTACATTGTCTGCTTAAGTGTAAATAATCTTTTGACAAAATATTTGCTTCCAATATTTTTTTTGTTCCTCTGTATTATAAAATTAATCAATCAATTGTAAACATAGAATACAACACTTACCGTATTTACTCGAATCTAAGCCGCACTCGAATCTAAGTCGCACCTAAAAAATGAGACTCGAAATAAAGGAAAAAAAAATTTCCCGAATCTAAGCCGCACCTGAAATTTGCGACTCGAAATTCAAGGGGAGAGAAAAGTTTTAGGCCGCACCTCCAAATTGAAACAAAGTTGGTCCATTGTAATATGAGACACAATTTACGTCGAATGAATGACGATACAGCGACAGTAGTTTGGTTCGAGTCGTAAGCTTAGCAGTTAAGCTTTACCAGGTAGCCATTGCTATGCGTCAGGCGCTCCGTCCGTATTTATACGAGTACCCTTCCTTTTTCACGTGCTCTGTCTGGTTTGAATCGATTGCTTTGATCTGATAAGTGCCGTTTTCTTTGTTATAGGTGTTCACGTCATCCTAAGATGAAAATGCATTACTGTACTGTGTCATGCATTGTTTGTCGCATTCTGATAGTGCGTGTTTACGGCCTGTCGCCGCTCGCGGCACGGCTTGCTTTTGTGCGCGCTACCGCCGCTTAAAAAGAGAGGAATCGTCTCATTAGCGAAACAATGGCAAGAGACTGCTATTTGTTGTTACTTACACTGCTGCTTTCTTTGATAATGATCAACAAGAACCAAATAATAGACTGCGTATGATAGAACATGTTCTGAACGAGAGTTCGGCGAAAATTTTTCTCCGTTTGAAAATCTTTGCGGCCGCTTCTTTAGTACATCAAATTCTGCATAGAAATTAGAGTCATCTTAGATTTAAAAATCTAGTCAGTTGCCGTGCTTCATTTCTGACTGTTTCATATTAGGCATAAGAATAATACGAATATAAACATGACACGATATGTATATTCTTCCGCGTGTGCTGTTGTCTCACTCTAGTTTCGTAGTTTATTAGGCAGACAGGATTTAAATGAGATAGCAGCAAACGCGAAAGAATACATGGCAAAATGTTTATATTCGATTATTCTTATGGTGAAGAGAATACTGCATGTGATTCACATTTCATCAGGTTCCTATTAGCAGCCATCTCTTCTCACTGGTAGGAAAAAATTCAGAACATAGAGTTGGCCATATTGACAAACATCCTAAACAGTCTTGCCAGTCGGATTTTCGTAGTAAATTGAAATTCTGCTACATTCGAAGATGAACAATACGGAATTTGTATTTACTTCGTTGGATAATGTATGAAAATGCAGTGGTCGAAACTAAACTCGGGGCAGAGAAAAAAAAAGCTCGTCTTCCACCTTTCTTTTTTTTCTTTTGACAGCAGAAGTTATAGTCGTAGCTGCACCTACCAACATTTTTCTGAACTTCGCTTGCTTTGCACTCGATTCTAAGCCACAGGAGGTTTTTTGGATTACAAAAATTGGAAAAAAAGTGCGGCTTAGATTTGAGTAAATACGGTACTTCAGTTTCTTGAGGAACTGAAGTTGGAATTTCATGTGAAACCATAAAAACATTAATTACCATTTTTTAAAAGCCAAAGTTGTACATTTTATTTTACAGTTATAAATACATTATTCCTAGGGAATCTATGAATCTGTTACATCTTCTGCAGGTAGAACGGATGGAAAAAACAACTCCAAACCGCATAGAGGAAAAACTACCTACCACGAATGGATGGGATAGGCCAAGTGCAAATGCAATGGCTGATAAGGCAGCTTGGGAGAAAGGTATAGGCATGAGTGGCTGGGAAACAGCAACCTGGGAAAGAGAACGTGAGCCGTGGGAGAGGCATACAGGTGTCACACCGAATTCTGGTTGGGACACAAAGCCAGCACCATCTGCTGCCAGCAGCTGGAGGCCTGCTCCTCCACCACCTCCTGTCACCCCACACTTCATCGATACATCCCCTACATCACGGGCCAGCAGCTTCTATTCCCAGAGGTAAATTACATTTAATTTTTAAACTAATGCAGAAATTTTTATGGTAATATATACTGAAGCACCAAAGAAACTGGTATAGGCTTGTGTATTCAAATACAGAGATATGTAAACAGGCAGAATACGGCACTGCAGTTGGCAACGCCTGTATAAGACAACAAGTGTCTGGGGCAGTTGTTTGATCAGTTACTGTCATAGTCGGCGCACAAGCAATAGGACACAACATCTCCAAGGTAGCGATGAAGCGATGAAGTGGGGATTTTCCCATACGCATTTCACAAGTGTACCTCAAACATTGCTAACAGAAGTGCAACCCTTCCGCAAATTGTTGCAGATTTCAATGCTTGGCCGTCAAGAAGTGTCAGCATGCAAACCTTTCAACAAAACATCATCTGTATGGGCATTCAGAGCCAAAGGCCCACTTGTGTACCCTTGATGAGTGCATGACACAAAGCTTTATGCCTTGCTTTGGCCTGTCAAAACCGACATTGGACTGTTTATGACTGGAAACATGTTGCCTGGTCGGACGAGTCTCGTTTCAAATTGTATTGAGCGGATGGGCGTATACAGGTATGGAGACAATCTCATGAATTCGTGGACACTGCATGTGGAGGCTCTGCAATGGTGTGGGGCATGTGCAGTTGGAGTGATATGGGACCTCTGAAACATCTAGATACGACTCTGACAGATGACACATATGTAAGCATCCTGTCAGATCACCTTCGTCCACCCATGTCCATTGTGCATTCCGATGGACTTGAGCAATACCAGCATGACAATGCAATATCCCACACGTCTAGAATTGCTACAGAGTGGCATGAGGAACACTCATCTGAGTTTAAATGCTCCTGCTGGCCACCAAATTCCCAGACAGGAACATGTTGCTGGGTGTTGTTTGGTAAGATGCCTAAAAACTACTCAGGGCATCCTCTCTAGGTAACACCATGACTATTTTCTTTAGTCTTGATTTGAACATCCTGGTCAGCAGTTAAACATTTGTGTTTGATGATGGATGGAATGACTATGTGGTCAGGTGCTGGATTCCATTTTGTGCCGCACTGTCAAAGGAAATTCATCGAGGGTACCCTGAAGATTCTGGTCCAGCACAAAACAGATTGGCTCCTGCTTGTCGCAGTCGACACACAGGGATAAGGGATCCGCATTTGCGTGCTGTGAGGTGGGGCTGTAGTGAGTATTGTAGAAATAATTACTCAGAAACATAGCCCACCACTGTAGATAATATGCCTTTCTGTCTGGGAGCTTGGGCTGGGGACCAAATAGTGAGATAAGTTGCTTATTGCATGTAATAAGATGCTGTACAAGAAAACATGAAACTTTTTTACTCTGTATATGATCCTGAGCCCTCTTTCTCAATCCATGAATAATTTCTGTGTGCTGCCAACAAGATCTTAGAGTTGACTGCAGTAAGCTGCTCCAAGCCATCAGGATTTTTCTGAGAGTGCATAGTGCAATTTCTGTATTGACACATGTCAGTGGCCAGAGTCAAAGGCTTACCAGGAGTGAACATGGCCAAACACAGATTGGAGTAGAGATGCTGCTTCAAGTTTTGGAATTTTGACCGAATGCCTCCATCCACACAAACTTCACTCATTTCTTACAATGGTTATTTATTGGATGACAAAAGTGAGCAGCCCATGGAATGAATTTTGCATAGTTACTTAAAAAATGACTGTATGTCTCTAATACTCTTAGGAACTGACAAATTTTCTACTGCCACAATATGTTCTGGCATATACCAATCATAATTAACATGTACCCCAAGTATTGCACTGTTGGAGGGGGGGGGGAGGAGGGGGGGCAGGAGGGGCAGGCCAACTACATTTTTGAAGCATGCAACAAGGGCCATTCTTTAAAATTCACTGATAAACTGCGCACAGATTTTGCAAATGCTGTCTCACTCATGGTGTCAGTAACCCAAATGCCTTCTAAATCATTGTTGGAACGCAGAAAGTCTTTGATAAGTTGCTCGAGTAAATGCTTGGAATATTTGTGGAGCTGAAGCCGAATATTTGTGGAGCTGAAGCTACACCAAATGGCAAATGGGTAAGTTGCCAAATCGCACAAGGAATATTTAATACTAAAATTTGTCGAAACTCAGCATCCAGTGGCAACTGCAAGTGTGTATCTCTGAGGCCAGTTTTGTAAAAATGACTGCCGGCCAACTTAGCTAGCAACTGCTTGGGGTGTAGTATGCAGGGTGTGTTGAGTGTCCTTGAAATCGCCACCAAGTCCAACATTGCCATTAGGTTTCTGGATCACGACTAGGGGGTGGCACACTGGCTTGATGAAACCAGTGACACCATTCCAAGATTCTGCCGCCTGTCAAGTTCTGCTTTCACTTTATCTCACTTAGTAAATTGCATGGGGTGGATGTGACAGAACTTAGGAACAACCCAAGGTTTCAATGTTATACAGGCCTCAAAATTGGTGGCTTTACCCATATCCTTACAAAAAATTTAGTGAAGACTGCAGCAATGCATTCAGGTTCTGAAATGGGACTGCCTGAGAGACAAGGTTTACTGTATCAAACAGTTCAAATCAAGAAATACTGTAAGCATCAAGTGCAAAAGTGTTTTCTGTCAACTGTAAATTTACAACCAAAAGCATGAGCTGATGTTCCACATTTTTGTATCTGGTCATTGCAACTAGTAGTTATTGCCAAAAGGGACTCCATTGTCAACTATAAGAGATAGTGTAAGTTGGGCCACCTACAAGGTGATAGATATCTAAATTGATCAGACTTGCTGAAGTCGCTGTATCTCATTGAAACTTTTTTACAACCATCAGCTGTCTACAAGTGTGTCATGACATGGTGTGGCTGAAGGCTTGCTGAGGTTCTCATGGGCTTTATTGCAAACATGAGAAAGTTTTTCCGCAGTGCTGGGTACTGTCATTTCTTGCACACAGCTGCTGAATGTCCTGGCATAAGGCAGCCTCACCAAGTTGCAATGAAATATAGTTGTTGTCTCGTCTCACATAATGGCCAACAATCTGGGTAAGACTGTCATAATGATAGGGGTGACTCTGACACTGTGTAAGGATGGTGCTCTGCATCTTTTGTGAATTCAGTGGGTGACTCTGGTAGCAGAGACTGACAGTAGTCTCTGGCATTGCCCACCTTTGTTGCAGCACCAGGATGCACAGAACCCATTCTGTTTATACACTTGACCAACCACCTTGATTACATGGTTGCTAAAATCTCAATGGCCATTGATGGGGACCTGAGCCACTGGTGTAACTCGACAAGTTTTCCACCTCCCAATCATCTGAAAACACATTTTGTGTTGCTGCAATCAATTCTTCGACTCTGCAATATGTCTTACCTCATCTGACGTTGGATCCAAATATGCTGACACTTTAGTCTGTACTGTTCTGTTGAGCACCAGCTGCACCATCACATCTCATGTGCCAGCTTTCTCTCCCCTGACAACTGGAAACCCTGGAGCATCCATTATGTGGAGGCATTGTTTCTCTCTTTGACTATCTCTTCGCGAATGGATATACATAGAACATTGTTTCTGTGAACTTCTCATGTAATTTGTGGTGTTTATTCCTTATCTTATCCATGACAAGCATTAAAATAATAGTCTAGCCATCACCAGCATACATTAACACAAAAATGAACATGGTATGGTCAATGCAAAGTCAAAGTGCTCGAGAGTAGCAGACAGTAGAATTATGTATTAGCTAGTGTGCCATATGATACATTCCCTTTTGCTATTGCACATCTTCACACCACATGTCTCATTAACTTCACACCATTATAATGCACAAATAAAGATAGTACATTTGCCAAAGCACAAAGCACATTTGAAACAAGAAGAAACAAATTGTACAGATCTGAAAGGGAGTTGGACAGAAGGAAACCACTTTAAGGCCTAATTAGTGTTCCCCATTGTTTGAAGACTGGAAGCATAATAAAAGCTCATAAAAATTATAAGTGATGTCTTTATATGATAAAGGAACTTTCAGTTAATGCAAAGTTTTTTGTGTAATTATCATGCAAGCTGACTGCTTGTAACATCAGACATTGATGAGCTCATATCGCTAAATAAGAAGCGGATGTATACTGTCAAAATAGTTGCATGCACCCCCTTGCGGCTGCCTCTGATGTTGATGTACCATTTTTCTAAAGTGTAGCTTACCAGTGTCGTAATGAATATAGCCTGTATTTCAAGACAACATTATACTGTATGTGTATCACATAACCAGCACTGATAAGAAATAATTTTCAGTGATAGTCAGTTTACATTCATTTTTGTAATCTTCAATGGATTGGGGGAAGGGGGGGGGGGGAATGTTATGCATCAGTGTCATTAACCACTCTCTACTCTGCTTGCAAATGGTGTATGGGAGGAGCAACTGCCTGAACACCTCTGTAGGAGCCCAAATTTTTCTAATTTTATCCTCATAGTCTCTATATGATACATGTGTAATTAATATATTATTTTTCTCAGAAGGTGATTTTAGAAAGTTTAAGAGCAATCCTGTTTTTAAAGTACAGACAGTTTATTTGTCTATATGCCTCTGACTGGAGTTGGCTGAGTGTATGATGTATAAACTCATGACTCCTCAGCCTTCTCCATGTGTGAATCATTGCAGGAGAATAATACACAAACTTGAACATCAAGAATTTTGTAAATAGTTCCCTTAGTTGTCATTTCCTGATAATTAATTTTAATTGTATGAAGCTTAGCTTTGAATCCCTTTTACAACAACTAGTTTATGTAAAATTTTCATATAAAGTGATAATGCCAGGATATTGGCTGTTGTGATGGACTGTAGTGATTTATTGCATATGGTGCAGTCAAACAATACAGAGTCTTTACATCACTTCTTGTACTTTGCTTTATATTTTCTTATGTATTGGATTAGGTTCTGATAACCTGTAAAACTTTCTGCATTTTGTTCTTTATGATGTGCTGAATGATATCCACTGCTGATACCGTATTTACTCGAATCTAAGACGCACCTGAAAAATGAGACTCGAAATCAAGAAAAAAAAAAATTCCCAAATCTAAGCCGCACCTGAAATTTGAGACTCGAAATTCAAGGGGAGCGAAAAGTTTTAGGCCGCACCTACAAATCGAAACAAAGTTGGTTCATTGTAATATGAGACACAATTTAGGTCGAATGAATGACGATACAGCTACAGTAGGTTCGAGTCGTAAGCTTAGCGGTTAAGCTTTACTGGGTAGCCATTGCTATGCGTCGCGCACTCCGTCCGTATTTATACGGGTACCTTTCCTTTTTCACGTCTGGTTTGAATTGATTGCTTATTTTGCTTTGATCTGGTAAGTGCCGTTCTCTTTGTTATAGGTGTTTACGTCACTCTAAGCTGAAAATGCATTACTGTACTGTGTCATGAATTGTTTGTCGCATTCTAATATGAGTGTATACGGCATGTCCCCGCTTGCGGCATGGCTTGTTTTCGTGCGTGCTACCGCCACTTACAATAAAAAAAGAGAGAAGTCATTTCATTAGCAAAACAACGGCAAGAGACTGCTATTTGTTGTTACTTACACTGCTGCTTTCTTTGATAATGATCAACAAGACCCAAATAATAGACTGCTTTTGATAGGAGACGGTCTGAACGAGAGTTTAGCGAAAATTTTTCTCCGTTTGAAAATCTTTGCAGACGCCTCTTCAGTACATTACATTCTGCACAGAAATTAGAGTCATCTTAGATTTAAGAATCTAATCAATTGCCGTGCTTCATTTCTGACTGTATCACTATTAGGCATAAGAATAATACGAATATAAACATGACATGATATGTATATTCTTCCGCGTTTGCTGTTGTCTCACCCTAGTTTCGTAGTTTATTAGGCAGGCAGGATTTAAATGAGATAGCAGCAAACATGAAAGAATACACGGCAAAATGTTATATTCGTATTATTCTTATGGCAAAGAGAATACTGTATGTGATTCACAATTCATAAAAGTTCCTTTTAGCAACCATCTCTTCTCACAGGTAGGAAAAAATTCAGAACGTGGGGTTGGCCATATTGACAAACATCCCAAACAGTCTTGCCAGTCGGATTTTCATAGTACATTGAAATGCTGCTACATTCGAAGATGAACAATACGGAATTTGTATTTGCTTCGTTGGATAATGTATAAAATGCAGTGATCGAAACTCGGGGTGGAGAAGAAGGCTCGTCTTCCACCCTTATTTTTTTTAATTTATTTACTGACGCGGAGGTTTTGGCGCTAGTATTTATCTTTGTGCCTGCAAAGCATGCCTATGCATCGCTACCTATATTCAACGGCAGAAATCACTTGTGGCAGCACCTACCAACATTTTTCAGAACTTCCACTTACTTTGCACTCGATTCTAAGCCGCAGGCAGTTTTTTGAATTACAAAAACCAGAAAAAAAGCGCGGCTTAGATTCGAGTAAATACGGTAATGTCTCCCCACTGAAGAAAATTTGTTGGTCCTACCTGCCAGTACATCTTCAATTTAGTTAGATATCTACTTAAATATTCCATAAGCACATGTCCTTCGCTGATACATATCAATTCTCTGTGTACAGTGATTGCTTTACATGAATATTGGACATATTACCATGCATTCATTGCCTTTTAAAAGAGCAAACTAGCTAGTTACCAAACTGTAGAAGATATACACACTAACGAAAGAGGAGAACAAAACGTGTCTGTAATACAGACTTCTTACCAAGGTAAAAGAAAGGAAATGTTTGATTCACACACAACTAGTTAAAGATTAAGTAGAAAATATTGAAAATCATATAGGTAGGTCAGATAACCAATGAAAGAATACTGAATCACATTGGGGGGAAAAGGTTTTATGGCACAACTTCACTAAAAGAAGGGATATATTGCTAGGACACAGCCTAGGGAATCAAACAATACCTAATTTGTTAATGGAGGGAAGTGTAGACTTAAACATTCTAGATGTAGAACAGTGTTTGCATACAGGAAGCCAGTTCAAAGCTGTGTAGCTCATAGCAGCTACACAAATATGAAGAGACTTGAACAGGATAGAATAGTGTGTAAAGCTGCATCAAACCACTCTTCCAATGGCATCCTGGTCCACGCTGCTGGAGATGGTGGTCATATGTATGTGAGACGTGCTTGTTTGTGTGAATGAATGTGTATGTGTGTTATGTGAATGAATGTGTGTGTGTGTTTCCTTTTCTGACGAAGGCTGTGGCCAAAAGCTAATGTGAAAGTGTCTTTTAGTTGTGGATGGCTGCAACTTAACATGTCAAGTAGCAATCTATCTTTTCCTGACATTGTTAAAGATGAGGAAAATATGATGTTGTATTTAATTCTCTCTTTTAGCACAATTCTTGTGTTAGTAGTTGTTCTAAGCCATTTATTTACAAAACTTTTAAGAACAAAAGAGGTGTTGCTAATTTATTTAAATGGAATAGCTGGAAGCAGCTACAGTGGAAAGACAACTGTGAAGCAGTAGCTGAACAGCATTCTTATCAATATTGATAAGCTTCTTTGTTGCCCTCAGAAATCTGAATTTTTGCTATGTTTAAGGAATAGTATGACAGTTTATCCATGTAACTTGGGAATCATTTGTAATCTGCAGTTCTTTTGCACAGATGTGAATCTTTCTTCCATTCTATTTTGAGATAAGTCAGACTCTTCATTTTATGATAGTCCAAAAAGAGGTGGAAAAATACTGCTATAAAAATCTTTGATCATATATCCAATGATGGTAAATGCCTGTCTCATAGCAAAGCTAAATTTGAAAGAAATTTGAAAAAGTTCCTTGTAGACAAACTTTCTTTTCCAAAGAAACTTGGCCGGCCGGGGTGGCTGAGCGGTTCTAGGCACTACAGTCTGGAACCGCGGGACCACTACAGTCGCAGGTTCGAATCCTGCCTCGGGCATGGATGTGTGTGATGTCCTTAGGTTAGTTAGGTTTAAGTAGTTCTAAGTTCTAGGGGACTGATGACCTCAGAAGTTAAGTCCCATAGTGCTCAGAACCATTTGAACCAAAGAAACTTGCTGCGTATTTAGTGCAAAAGTGTTACTTTCTTGAAAACTGAATTTTTCACTCTGCAACAGTGTGTGCGCTGATATGAAACTCCCTGGAAGATTAAAGCTGTACACTGAACCAAGACTCGGAACTTGGGACCTCTGCCCTTCCTGGATAAGCACTCTACTGACTGAGCTACCCAAGCACACCTCACAACCCTTTCTCACAGCTTTACTTCTGCAGTACCTCATCTCCTACCTTCCAAACTTCACAGAAGTTCTCTAGATACTCAGTTGGTAGAGCACTTGCCTGTGAAAAGCAAAGATACTGAGTTCGAATCTCGGACCAGCATACAGTTTTAAACTGTCAGGAAGTTTCATATCAGCACACACTCTGCTGCAGAGTGATAAACTCACTCTGAGAACATTCCTCGGGCTATGGCTAAGCCAAGTCTCCGCACTATTCTTTCTTCTGAGAGTGCTAGTCCTGCAAGTTTTGCAGGAGAGCTTCTATGAAGTTTGGAAGGTGAGTGATGAGGTACTGGCAGAATTAAAGCTGTGAGGACAGATCATGAATCATGCTTGGGTAGCTGTCAATAGAGCACTTGCCAGTAAAAGCCAAAGATCCCAAATTTGAGTCTCACTCTGGCACACAGTTTTAATCTGCTGGGAAGTTTCCTGTTACCTTCTTGTTTGTGTTATTAAATGAAATATTTGTTTTTCGTTATAAGCAAATTCGTAAATGGTTTTTTGCTGTTTGAACTCATCCATAAATGGCCATCATGCAGCCATATCTAAATACAAATTAAGCTGATAGTCTGTAAACTGACTCACTCCATGTCATTGTGATATATCCTGCAAAGTGGGCCATCGAACATTTAACTAACTAACTACTCCATAAATATTGTATGTACTGCCCCAGCTGTTTTATAAACATAATTTAACATGTAAAGTGAGAAAGTATGTATACTATATTGATTTCTTGAACAGTCTTAATTTTTAAAATAATATTTATAACTTTTTTATGTAGCAGCAATGATGACAAATCAGAACAACAGAAAAATTAACTGGGAAAATTGTTTCAGTAATACAAATGCTCTTCCGAGGCCACGTTCCCCACCACCTCCAGTGCAACCTGGAGGGTTCTCTCAGCAGCAGTTGCAGCAACAGCATACGTCCTATCAACAAGTTGGTGCTTCTAGTCGACTCATGGACAGAGAC
Source organism: Schistocerca piceifrons (assembly GCF_021461385.2). Taxonomy (NCBI): domain Eukaryota; kingdom Metazoa; phylum Arthropoda; class Insecta; order Orthoptera; family Acrididae; genus Schistocerca; species Schistocerca piceifrons. The sequence goes on from NC_060139.1 coordinate 657,286,706, forward strand.
CGCCGTTCTTCTGCATCAACGCATCTGACAGATCGTATGGAACGTATTGAGAGTAAGTACTACTGGGTCACATCCATTTACTGTGCCACGTGCAGAAAATGATCCAGTATTTAATACACTAAATCAGTGTATTTAGATTTGATGCTTTATTTTTACAATTATTAGAAAAGTAAAACAAGAACAGGTCATTGAAAACTTGTTTATCACAAATGTCATTGACTCTTCTCTCGGAATTATTTTTCCAAGCCTTCCATACCTACATTATTTTTCCTGTATATTTTTCTATTGTCTACCTGCATTACCTACGAACAAAATTATTCTTTTTAAACACCGACAGCTTTATGTGTAATGTAAATGTTTTGGTTGGCAGGAGAGCCAACACCGTGTTACTAGAGGAGGCCGAAAGGCACGCGTTTTAGCTCACGCAGGCTGGCGTGAGGTCTGGAACAGGACAAGGAAATTAGAATTTAGAAAAACGGACGTAGCTGGTGGAATACTTAACTTTAATCCATTAACGGTGAACGTCGGTCTGGACAGTACATGATTCACAATATCAATAGTAACTGATAATGGCGCCTTGCTAGGTCGTAGCAAATGACATAGCTGAAGGCTATGTTAAACTATCGTCTCGGCAAATGAGAGCGTATGTTGTCAGTGAACCATCGCTAGCAAAGTCGGTTGTACAACTGGGCGAGTGCTAGGAAGTCTCTCTAGACCTACCGTGTGGCGGTGCTCGGTCTGCAATCAGTGATAGTGGCGACATGCGAGTCCGACGTATACTAACGGACCGCGGCCGATTTAAAGGCTACCACCTAGCAAGTGTGGTGTCTGGCGGTGACACCACAGTAAAGTTTATATTTATGTGCATTTGACAACTCTGCTACACATGATCCTAGCTCAGTGATTGGTAAATATATAAGCTTCATCTTTCTTTGCGTTGTGGCATCATACGTATTTCATATTTTGTGTTCAGAAACATAATTTTGTGTTCAGACTGTAAAAAAAAGATTGGTACCTAATTAAAGACAGGTCCGTTGTCTTGTAATGACACTCTAAGGAGATGGAACAGAAATGTAAATCTAGGAAAATGTATTTGTGACATGATCATTGCTGACAAGGCTGTTTATTCATGCTCTTGTTGCTGCATTATACAGTGTAGCTTAATGGCTAAATCTATCATTATATTATAGGCAACTTGAAAATCCCACATGTAAGCAGTAGTAGTAGTAGTAGTAGTAGCAGCTTTATTCATCCGTAGATCTCTTTTTACAAGGATATAGGACATGTCAAAGTATTTACAAATTTAGATCAGTTTAAAAATAAGCGAAACAGACTTCTAGCTAGAGACAATCATTAGATTTACTCCTGGTATGCAATACTTTTTTACAAATAACTTATTAAATAATGTAATGCCACATTGTTCACTAATATCTCACTATCAGTCACAGCACACACTATACACACATTGTTTCATAACACTTCACTCACTACACACACACACACACACACACTGTTAGTGCATATCAGAAAATTGTACATTAGGTACTTAGTGTTGTCCTTTTTTTTTTTTTTAAATATGCACTTAATGAATATTTATGACTGTAAAATGGTCATATTCTGGAAGATTATTTTGTCCTGCTGAGATCTATCAATGTTTAGTTTCCACTATTAAATTCCAGCCCCATTTGGTAGTTTATCAGATTTGTAACTCCCATAGATATGCTTTGACCAAGGTTATGAGTCCACGTCTTCATATGTCTGAAGTGACATGATTGGTGGGTAAAAAATTTTTAAAAATCGCTTTTGAGTATAAGACAAATTTCGGATTTTGTCAACATAAATTATCTTCTAAATTATCAATACATTTTTATGATTTTTAATTATTTAAAAGTAATTAAAACATCATATTTTAGATGAAACAAGTTATCTCTGTTGAGATATTTTAACTTCATAACAATTCTTTGAATAATCAAAATGTTTTTGAACATGTATTCAGGTGATGCCTGTAGAACAGGCAGCAGCAGCAGCATCAGTGTCAGATGTCTGTATGCGCACAGGTGCTGCTTGACACAGTTGTCTTCTGTTACCTGTCTAGCGCAGTGTTTGCCGCTGCCTTTTTGCAGCTAGCAGCCTGTGCTGCTAGTCCCCGAGTATATGATGTGTTTGCTCTGTCCTCCTTTATTTTTTATTTTTACTTTATTTATTTATTTTTTTATGCATAAATAATCTGCAAACCAGATCATCTGCACATGATTAATTGGAAATACACTTTAGTTTCATAATGCTTTTTAAGAAAAGCATCAAAAAGCAGGTGAAGCAGTGCACTCATATTAGATTTGGTGTGATTAAGTTTGTGGACACTGTCCCCCATGAAACCTATTACATCAGTTGAAAAAGAGGTGATTTTGACTTCCAATAAATATTAGTGATGTTGGAGAAACAGAAAATCTGATGCAAAAACTTGAACCACATTATGAAACCCAGTAAAGTAAATATAAGTAAAAAGACTGATGTGGAAGGAGATGAATAATTTCAAGCAATTTTATGTTGTAGCAAAAATTGTCTGTTATGTCACATCAAAACCAACTTTTACTGTGCAAAAACGATGCACAAAGTGCTTCCATCTTAGGCAGTTGATTAGGTATAAATCAAGTGCTTGCAACAATATTAGATGGACACAAAGAGTAGAAAATTCAACAGAGTTGTGTCACATTGTCTTCTAAATTTGACAGCGGCTCTCCTGTGTTCCTTACTGAACTAGCACCAGTGGAAAGAAGGATAGATGGTAATGGCTTATCCATAGTTTTTTCTTTCGTATATGAATGCCCTGCTTTGCAGCCCAACGTACACACTATATGGATGGGCTGTGAATTGTGATCAGATCATGCATGTGTTAAGAGCATTACGAAAGGCAAGCGATTGCCTCAGATCTGAATCCAGCATACAGTTTTAATTCAGTAGGTAGAAAATTATTGTTTGAATGTGATTTTTTTCATTTTTATGCAAAGAAATTCTCTCTCTCTCTCTTTTACATTTATGATGTCTGTATTTTTGTTTATTCCAAGAACTTTGTATATGCCAATGGACTATTGTGATGTTTCACTGAATAAAAAACAGTTATTGTAATTAGAACCAGAATTTGGTAATCATCTGGGTCTATCAAATGTACCAAGTACAATATGAAACTGATGACATGCAAATGTGATATTACTTTGATAATCTGTTAGTGCTAAATCATGTGATAATCTGTTAGTGCTAAATCATGTGTCCCAGCTGCTCTGTCCTGGTAGATGGCAGTGCAGGGGCATGTTCCCTGTGGGTACCCAGGTTCCACTTCTAACTTTGTCTTGAAGGACTGGTATATACAGAACATTATCACTATAATTGTTGTGTATAAACTTGATGTGTATTATTATTATTATTTTATTAGTTTGGCCTACTGAGGACAACCTGAAATAACTTGTCTTATTTCTTTTCTCCTTTCTTTCTTTCCAACAGTTTTTCATTCTTTCCCTGTGTTGGCTTCCTGGCTGATTAAAACTGTGTGACAGACTGAGACTCAAACTCTGGACCTTTGCCTTTCACGTTCAACTGCTCTACCAACTGATCTACCCAAGCGTGACTCACCTCTGTCCTCACAGCTTTACTTCCACCAGTACCTCATCTCCTACCTCCAGGAGTGCTAGTCCTGCATGTTTTGCAGGAGAACTTCTGTGAAGTATTTCAGGTAGCAGGTGAGATACTGACAGTAGTAAAGTTGTGAGGACAGTTTGTGAGCCGTTCTTGGGTAACTCAGTTGGTAGAGTCCATGTTCCAAGTTTGACCCACAGTCCGACATGCTGTTTTAATCTGCCAGGAAGTTTCATGTCAGTGCATAGTCTGCTGCAGAATGACGAATTCATTCTATTTCCAATGTTGTTCTCTTCTTTCCTCTGGTCATATTACATTTGTTGCTTCATTTCCTTTCTTCTGAAAGGCCTTGAAACTGTTTGCTTTTCCTCAGAACTTCGCTCTTTCTCCTATTTCTTCCTTCATCATTTCCGTTTCCTTAGGCTTGTTGTAACTTCTGTGATCCATGTCATGAATAGTTTAGTGTTTCTGTCAAAAAAGTTAGTAATTATTTTTGTTGTTTTTTTCCAGCTGGCCTGTTTAGGTGCCCATAGAATAAAACTCTTCTCTTCCTCATTGTGTAACATTCGTTCTATTTTTTGATAAACTTCTTTGTTACTTTTTAATTTCCATTTCCCATCATCTTATATTGGACCCAAAATTTTCCTTGTTATTTTCCTTTCTGTTCATCTGTTAAGAACCCTTTTTCTCCAAGCTGAAATTTATGTCACATACTAAAGTGTATGGCCCTTGGTGATGTAATAAATTTAAGATTTTACATCAGTGCAATCAAAAGATATGGCAGTTTACATCACATCTTTTGATTCTTGCAAACTCACTCATGAAACCCTTTGGGGTACTTCCCTTTGACCTAAATTGTGAAATTAGGTATGAAGCAAGGCCTCACAATAGAAGTAAGGAAAAAATCTAGAAAAAGGGGTAGGTTTCTGGAAAGCCATCCAGAACCTCAGGTCAGGGGAGACTTACCATAAGGTATGTGTAGGAAAGACTGATTGTTGGGGTCTGCATCAGATGAGATTCTGTCTTCCAACTTTAAGCTCTCAGGTTGACCTGTGTTTGTGGGTGACTTTCCCAAAATCTACCCCTTTCCCTACACTTCTCCAGACCTTTTCCTTCACCCCTCAACCCTCTTCAACCCTACTGCTTGAAGAAGGAACCATTGACTTAAATATATATCTACCCAACTTTTATACACACACACACACACACACACACACACACACACACACACACACACACACACACACACTCTCTCTCTCTCTCTCTCTCTCTCTCTCTCTCTCTCTGTGGAATTTTCCCAAACAATAATTCTGTACATCAATAGTGACTGTATACTGCCATGATACATTGTCACCACCAACGAGCAGCTTGTGTATTCAGTTTTTTACGTAGATTGTTAGGGTGCATTTCTCACTTCAGATTCTCTTGAATATGTATCCCAAAATTTTTCTTTTATTGCTTGCAGTTGAGTCATTTTTCTCCTCTTGATTAAAACAGGGTTTGCTGCAGGATGGAGGTTTTCGTGGTGTGTAAGTTTAATTCTGCTGTGGTGGTGTGTGTGCACTGTTTATATTTTCTTCATTGGATTTGTATTTTGCCATCTTTTGGCAGTGCACTCTGCTGTTAATGTATTTAGAATTTTTGTATGGAAGTGTCTTTCTGTGTTAACTAAAATTTTTCTTCAATGTTTTTGTAGTTGAGGAGTCATCTGAATTCCTGCAGCCTGTGGATTCAGCACCACCACCAGCTGTAGAGCGACAGGATCCTAGCCATCAGCTTGAGGCTATTAAAACAGTGCTGTTTCCTCCCAGCACTGCTGCTTACTTCACATACAATAGAGTAGCCTGGAGGCTTATAGTCAGGAAAGAGGTCAGTTCCTTGTTAAGAAATTTATGTGTGGTCCGTCTGGAGTTTTAAGGTTATAGAAGTACTGAAATAAAATTAGCAACACATGCGAAACTAACATTTAATTTTGTGTGCTAGAAAAATTGGAAGAATGAGTTAAAAAGTACAGAAACTGCTGTGAAGTTTTACTCTGAAATTAGTATGCTGCTTAAAACTTCCCTTCATATTGAATTATCACATGTATGTTTCACCATCTTGCAGTTTTGTTTGTAATGGATGATAATATAATGAACAGATTCACGTTTTGATAATGGTAAAAATGTCACGAGTTGGAACAGATGGACAAAACACCTGTAATAATGAATAGCTTGGTAGTCAAGAACTAATCAGATAGCAATAAAGAGGAGAAGGATGCTATTCTGTGCTGTAGTGAGTGCAGCCCATTCTCTCAAGTTCTGTCTGTAAATATGAGGGCATGCTGAAAATTAAAGCCTCCAAAATTTTTATTCTGTGGTCAATATTGGTCGAGGTATTAAATGTCATGCATGTTACTCAGTCAACCATCCCAGTTTGCTGATGCAAGTTGCAACCCTCTGCTGCTAGAGGGCTTTGAATTGCAGTGTGTAAAGTAACTAAATCGATGTGTTGCAAACAGTGTGCTGTAATTGAGTCTCTAACCGCAGAGGAGTTCATCCACACATGAAGGACCCTCTGCTTCTGCATGTCAGTGCCATACCACACATGAACACTGCAATGTCTTTAACAATTCGATGCCTTGGGTTCACTGTCATTGATCACTCTCCATACTTGGCAGCATCTGATTTTAATCGGTTTCCAGAACTTAAAGAACACCTTCAAGGACCTCACTTTGATAGTAATGAAGTGGTGCAAGCAGAGGGGAGGTTGTGACTTCGGCAGGTTGTGGCTTCAGCAACAATGTTGAACATTCTTCACTGACAGTATCAACAAATTAGTCTCCCTTTGGGAGAAGTGTGTTCATCAACCGGGTGACTGCGTTAAGAAATAATTATGTAGACATGAAGAGTAAAGATGTAGAACGTTAATAAACCTTGTTTTATTTCGAGAAATTTAAGAGTTTTCCCATAAAAAAGTCAGAGGCATTACTTTTCAGCATGCCCATGTAATTACAATATGCCTTAATAGGATTTAAAGAATAAAATTTTGTTATTATTATGTAAAAAGATCATGTATTCTCTTAGAACATTTGATTAGATATAAGTGAGGGCTTGAAGCTCCTGAACTTGCTGAGTAAAATAAATGTATGTTTAGAAATCAAAGGTCAAAAATTCATTTGCATTAACGAAGTATCAATGTATGTATAAACTACCATTTGGAATACTTATCCGGTAAGTAAAATCTGTTGTGGCCTATCTTGCAGGTGTTCACACCTAGTGAAGTCCTCACCAGCCCATTGGCCTTGCATCTAGTCTTTTGCCAAGTTGTCCAAGACTGTCTTAGTACTGGTTGTCTTCGTATTTCAAGGGACCAGCGTACCAAAATGAGAAAGGTTAGATTTTTTGTGTACACTGAGTATGTATCACTAAAAGCAGGGAGCAACACACATCTCACACAAATTAATATCTAGTGTAGAATTTTATCATTGATGTAAGTGTGTGTGTGTGTGTGTGTGTGTGTGTGTGTGTGTGTGTGTGTGAGAGAGAGAGAGAGAGAGAGAGAGAGAGAACGTGTGCATTTTACTAATTGCAGTAGAAAATTGTAAGCTTCATACCTTTCAAACATATTCACCTCCATATATTTTAATACAGATGCTAAAGACTCTAATGTCAAATACCTTAAATTGTGTAAACTTCAGCGTAGATGAATGATAAGTCTTGAAGAATCACTGTAGGTATGATACAGCATACAAAAGATGTCTATAACTTGTTTCCCTGATTTACACGTTAGCTATACATTATGTACCTGTAGTAAGATGTATTAAAACATTTGATTGGAAACAAAAATGAGAGTATAGAACTTGGTATGTTTTTAAGGTCTCCTCCAGTACAAACTAAGCGAATTTATAGTGGACTATTATGCTGGTTGTTAAAACGCAAACATTTTTTGTGTGTTTTTATTTCAACATTTCTGTCTTAGTGGCAGTGAATGGGAAGACAGATATAAAAGAATAGATAAGGGAATGTTAAGAAGAGTGTCTAGGTTATTTAGTGGCAGTGAATGGGAACATAAATATAAAAGAATAGAAAAGGGAATGTTGAGAAGAGTGTCTAGGTGTATGAGGGAAAGTATGAGGCAAAAAGTGATGTATATGGAAAGTACAAAAGTATATAGCAGACAGGAGAAATTGCTGTGATGGAAGTGATGAGATGTATGGTTAGTAAAATAACTTAGCATGGGGGGTGGGGGTATTAACAAGTCAGAGAGAAGGGGTGCAATGACTGGCAGTTTGAGTTGGAGAATGTATGCAATAGTGCCCATGAAAGGTATGAATTAGGGCAGGCTGTTCCAGCTCGTCGGCTCCGTTGTGAGCCGCGGAGCGCTCCCTGCTCCAGGGAGCCGTGTCACTCGCTGTGACCGTTCAAGTGGGCCGGCAGGTGGCACGGCTGGCTCAGGCAGGCGGCAAGGCAAGCCTTTTGATGTGCCAGCTGCGTCTCACGAGATAGACAACCTCATACTCTTAGCTGCTAAGACGTGGTGACATGCAACACCAGGAAATACGATGTTCAGGAAATAAATAAGAAACAACAGTTTTACAAGAAATTGCATACTAAATTTATTGGGCCTCTGTAGCTTGACATTTTCTTTTCATTACATGATCGGAAATATCAGGCGTCAAAATGTTCGCAACGTTAATGTGGAGGATGGTCTTCATTGTTGCATCCTGAAGAAACGATCGTTCCTTATTTTTTACTCTTTTCATTGCTGTGAAAAACTCCTCACAACAATACCTAGATCCAAACATGCACATGATCTGAGCGACATTGTTGTGAAGCTTGGGAAATGTTTTTTGCTGTAATGAACGATACCACCGTGACCAATCCAACATGTTGTAGTACCTCTCTTTCAACAAAGTTGAATTTTGAAATCAATAATCTCCAATTTAAGTGACAATGACAAGTCATCGGGGGAAACTGAAAAAGGAGTGCTGAACAGCTTAAGTTCCATTTCCCTACTAGTGAGGTCTCGGAATCGTGTTTCAAACAACGTGATGAGCTGCTTTAACTTTGCTTGGTAATTGCCGAAAGTAGTACCTTCAGGTAGTTTTAATGAAGCAAGACGATTGAAGAACGTTAAATTACTAATCTGCCTCTCAAATAAACGTAACTTTTCCACGAATGCTTTGATCTGGTCGTGCATGTCAACAAATAGCTGCCCTTTGCCCTACAATGACAGATTTAAATTATTCAGATGCATAGTTATGTCAGCTAGTAACGCCAGGTCTGATATCCATTTTATATCTTTCAGAAAACGCATTTCTTCCCCTTTCATTTCGAGAAAAGATATATTTCCTCGCGAATGGCAAAGAAAACATCAAAAACTTTTCCCCGACTCAGCCAACGAACTGTACTGTGGTAAGGTATATCCCCATTCTACGCTTCCATATCTTTCAGGAGTCCTTTGAATTGGCGATGATTCGTACCATGACGCCGCACAAAATTCACACACTTCACGACATCTTTCATTACGCCACCTAGCTCTACTGTTTCAGCACACAGTGCTTCTTGGTGAATAAAACAATGAAGAGTCAAAATGTCTTTCCCGAATTCGTCCCTGAGTTTACTTTTCACACGAGACACAAAACCTTGGTGACGCCCGATCATTTGTGGTGCACCGTCTGTCACTACAGAATGGAGTTCATCCCAAGGCAAATTCATATTGTCCACAGATTCACAAACAGCTTCAAAAATGTCACGTCCTGTTGCGGTGTACTCGAGTGATACCACATCCAAGAGTTCTTCAGTTACTTGCAGCTCCATGTCGACACCATGCACAAAGACTGCAAGCTGAGCACAGTCCCATACGTCGGTGCTTTCTTCAAGTGCCAGCGAAAATGCAACAAAGTTCTTCGCCTTTTTCCTGAGCTGTGTCTCTAAATCCGCTGCCATGTCCAGGATTCGACAAGACATTGTTTGCTTTGACAGGCAGACCCCTTCAATTGCCTGCACCTCCCTTGGAAACAAACATTCTGCAACTGCTACCATGCACGATTTTACGAGTGGCCGAAAACAGCTTGCCCATTGTCGCAATGATGTGAGCGACCCTGTAGTTTGCTCGAATTGCAGGTTCAGTAGTGTTTTCTCCGCTCTCATTCACCTGAAAATTATAAACACTTTACAGAACACGAACTATGTTGCATGTTTTGATACCCTCCGTATTACGAAACCGTTTTTAAACTTATGTCTCCTGGTATGTCGTTCTTAAGCCTGGCTACCAGTTCTCTGCGTGCAATGCATTCTACCTGATCGTAGTGCGCTGCGTGAAGACGTGTATAATGTCGTTGTATATTGTACCTCTTCGCAAAATTAAATACTTTATGACATACTGTGGACGACCATCCCTCTCAGTGAATACAAAGGTATCCTCCAATAGAGGTACAGGGCTCCCGCGGACAGTCATAGCTGTCATTGAACATGGATTATTGTGTCAGTTGCGGCTGCATGCGGCCAGGGGGCAGTGAATTCGCTTTCCCCCTCCACGCGGGCTCCGAGCTCTCGCAGTGAGTGCTCCGGAGCGCTCCGGCTCCCTGGAGCTCGGTTGGAACAGCCTGAATTAGGGCTTATATTAGGAGTGACTGACAGTGTAATTTAAAAGAATTTTTTACTTGAAAGTCTATGGAACTCTGTGGTTAATGTGTGTGGCATAACACTTGCCTTGTACCCACTGTTACTTGATAGTTGTTAAGCTGGAAGCTTCTCATATCGCCTACTCAAATACAAGAGGAAAATGATAACTGATATGATGACTTTTCTCTCCTGATGCCTCTCTGAATGTCACTCTCAAACTGAGGACGTTGTGACATTCAGTACTATTTGCAGATTATTCATCAGAACTGACTGAAAGTAGGAATACAGACATATTTAAGTGCATGCTTTCTTGATGAAATCTTATCAGGTTAGCAACTATCATGGGGTCATATTGCTGCAGAGATTCAACAATTTTCCTATTAATCATTTTCAAGCAAACTGTTGAGTCCATGTCCCGATTGTTCCTTTTATAGTTGCTGGACCAAAGATTCCATTGTTGAGTGGCCAAAGGGGCAGCCAGTTGCATGCCCCTGAAAGACATGTCCCGACCAGTGGTGATGGGCCCCAGACAGAGTGGAGGGGGATCCAGGCATAGAGTCCTGCTGTGTGTCTGTTCTGCTCGTTGTCTTTGCTGCTTTCACATCAGAGCGTTACTTGTGTAGTTTTGCTAGCACCACATCCCAGTCAGAGCTCATTTGGAAACCACTGTCTCGGTTAACATCATGATCATTTAGCAAAATTAGGTAGATAGAGTGCTACTCACCATAAAGATGACCCATTGAGTTGCAGACAGGCACAGCGAGAAGACTGCTACACATTAATAGCTTTCAGCCAAAGCCTTCTTCAGCAAAGAAAGCACCCACACATTCACACAAGCAAGCACACCTTACATACACATTATCGCCACCACCAACAGCTCCGACCGTAACGCGACTGTCAAATGATAATCAATCTGAAGTGGGGTGGGGAAGGGGGAGGTATAGCTGGGTATGGATGGGGGAGAGCACTGTCTAGTGGGGCATCTAGGGACTAGAGACTGCAGGTGCAGCATCAGGAGGTGGGGTGTGGGGGGAAAACGGGGAGCAGAAGATGGGAGAGCAAAGAGTGGAAAAGGATGGGAAAATACATTGGTAGAGGGCACCACACTAAAAGGGTAAGAGACTGTGAAAAAGAAGAAGGCAATAGGACGAGGGGGCAGAAACTGTTTGTTGGAGGGTTTGGGGTGAGTAGGTTCCCGTAGGTTGAGGCCAGTATACTTTCGGGACCGGAGTATATGTTGTAAGGATAACTCCCATCTGCACAATTCTGAAAAGATGGTGTTGGAGGGGAGGGTCCAGAGGGCCTGGGTTGTGAAGCAGTCATTGAAATCAATTATGTTATGTTCAGTTGCATGTTGAGCCACAGGGTGATCTGCTTTGTTCTTGACCACAGTTTGGCAGTGGCTGTTCATCCTGGTGTAAAGCAGGTTGGAAGTTATACCAATATAAGAAACTGTGCAGTGTTTGCAGCAGAGCAGGTATACAATGTTGTTGCTTTCACAAGTGGTCCAGCCTTTGATGGAGTAAGATAACCTGTGAGATGACTGGAATTGGAAGTGCTGGGTGGGTGGATTGAGCAAGTCTTGCACCTGGGCCTTCCACAGGGACGTGATGCCTGTAGCAAGGGGTTGGGACCAGGAGTGGCATAGGGATGGACTAAGATGGTGTGGAGGTTGGGTGGTCTAAGGAACATCACTTTGGGAGGGGTGGGAAAGATCTCGGGTAGTATGTCCCTCAAAGCTCTGAAGAAGGATGTGGTTCAGTTGTTGCAGTCTGGAGTGGTATTGGGTGCTGAAGGGGCACTCTTTTGTAGCTGGTTCTTGAGATTGGTGGGAGGATTCGGGGATGTGTGAGGAAATGGCACAGGAAATCTGTTTGCTGACTAGTTCTGGGGGATAATGCCTATCTGTGAAGGTCTTGGTGAGACCTTCGGCATACTGGGAAAGGGGGCTCTTGTCACTACAGATACGCCATCCCCAGGTGGCAAGGCTGTATTGGAGATGATTTTTTAGTGGAAGGAATGGCAGCTATAAAAGGCAGGTACGTTTTGTGGTTGGTGGGTTTAATATGGACAGAGATGTGGATGGAGCCATCAGAGGGGAGGTAGTCAATGTGTAGGAAGGTGACATGCTCGGCTGGAGATGTCGGTCAGTGAGGGCTGAAATCCTTTCAGTGGGGGCTCAGTAACTAGCTACAATAGAGTGTCTTGGATTGTTGCATTTGTGAATTTTGGAGAGCATGTAGAAGGTGGGTGTGCAGGTTGTCATAGAGGTGAGCAGGAAAATAGATTCAGTAGAAACGTCATGGGAAGGACCTAAGATCTTAAGCAGGGATTGGAGGTTATGTTGGACATCTAGGATGGGATCATTCCAGCTTTCTGCCAGTTAGTCACTGCGACTCATTGCAGTGGTGGAGCCTTTGTCTGCAGGGAGGACGATTAGGTCAGGGTCTGTTTTGGGACTGTGTATGGCTGTCCTTTCCTCTGCTGAAAAATTTATGTTATTAGGAAGGGACCTGGGGAAGGATGGTGAGGTCAAGTTGGAGGTAACGAATTCTCGGAAAGTGGCCAGGGGTAGTTTGGTGGGAGGGAGGGAGAGGATTGCAGTTGCATGAACTAGAAGTGGCAGGTTTCAATGTTGGAATTAGGTTGGCTTTGCCTGGAGGGATTGGTGGCAAAGAAGTGTTCCCATTGCAGGGTTCAGGAGAAGCAGAGTAGGTCCTTGACACGCCCAACAAGGTTAAATTTGCATTTAGGGCTAAAAGTGAGTCTTCTGGATAGGACTGAAACTACTGTGGAGCTGAGGATTTTGGTGGAAAGTGTTCGAGGATTTTTTAGGTTCTGCAGTTGGAATGTTGGTAGGGAGTTTTGTGAGATGTGTCAACTTGAAAGGTTCATTAGGCAAGGTCTTGGTGCTAAGATGATGAATGGCCACTGCCAAACAGTGACCAAGAGCAAAGTAGACCACCCTGTGGCTCACCATTCAGCTAAACATAACATGTTTGATTTCAATAGCTGTTTCACTACCCAAGCCATCTGGATCCTCCCCTCCACCACCAGATTTTCTGACCTGGATCTGGGAGTTACTCTTACAGCTCATTCTCCGTTCCAAAATTATCCTGGTCTCAAACTACGGTAATCTACTGTCCCCACACTATCCACCCAATAGTTCCCACTCCCTTGTCCTGTTACCTCCTCCCTTTTCACATTTTCTCACCCCCTTTGCATGCTGTAAAGTGCCATTTGTACCCATCTGTCATTTGCCCTCTCCTGCTCCTCTCCTTCTTTTCCCTCCGTCCACATCCCACCTGCTGACACTGCACCTGGCAGTCTTCCCACCCCACTCCAGATTTCTATTCAGTGACAACCACATTCTAGTAGAAGCTGCTGGTGGTAGTGGTCCTGTGTACATGTAGTGTGCTCACTTTTGTGAACATGCCTGTTTTCTTTACTGCAGAAGGCTTTGGCCAAAAGCTGTTAATGCGTAACAGTCTTTTCATTATGCCCGCCTGCAACTTGATGGGTCATTTTTACATTGAGTAGCAATCTATATGTTACTATAGTTGATATTGCAACCTGGCATTTCCATTGTTTAAAGATCATTGTTTACTCATATATCCACTGCCCTTTTGATGATCAAATCCCAGTATGTGTTGCATTACGCAATACCTTTGTCTGTTTTTTAATAAAACATATGCACTTCATTCATTTTGTGCTCTGCCACTGCAGACTTGTCAGTTTATCTGAAGCAAATGCTCCTCACTTGTTCTGACAGCACTGTAAGATTTATTGCTGTGTCTATTTGGTGTGCCGCATGTCATACTCACAACTAACACTGTAGATGCCAGATGCCCATAGCAGAAGTTGGCCTTTTACTGAGCCAAACATGTTATTGATTTTAACCTTTCCACTCAGTGGACGTAATCAAGAATATGCTTCGGTTACCCAAAGACCCACTAGGGCTACAGGCACCTGGCACCTACAGCATCAGTTGTGAGTCTGGCATGCAGTACATTGACCAGATGTGGCAATGCATCTCCCAGCACTGTTCAAAATATGTGGGGTATTCGCCTTAGTCAATCTGACAAGTTTGCAGCGGCAGAGCACTGTTGTGTTTTTGAACAGGCAGAGGTGCTGTGGTTTGCCAATGGGCTCTAGGATTCAGTTATCAAAGAAGCTGCAGAAATAAGAGTAAATTGCAATTTTGTCAGCCAGGAGAACGATTTCCAACTGAGCTCTGTATGACATGAGGTGTTAGCAAAAATACAATGGAAGGCAGTGGGGGTAACAGGCAGGCAGCACCAAGATTTGATAGCTGAATGCCCTTCCACCCTGTCTGGGGGCCTCCCACTACCAGTCGTGACATCTCAACCAGAAGAGTCTGCTCTCCAGCAGCTATAAAGGAACATACTGAACATGAACCCAAGAAGGTGACAAGTAGGAAACTTGTTGAAATGTGAAAATATCACAGGTGTCCTAGAAAATCTGGATACCTGGTGCCATTTAAATGGGTTAACATTAAATGTTTTGAAAAGCCAACTGATGCTATTTAAAACTGACCAATTAAAAACAAGTGTATTCAGATAATGCACAAAAATTAGGAGCTAAAGGAAGCAGACTGTGTAAAATTTTTGGGAAAGCATCATGATGAATACCTGTCATGGATATCAGAAATTGCACTCCTGGCAAATAAATTAAACACGGTGGCATTCACTATGACTGTCTGTGGTAACACAACCAACATACACACAAAAAACCATATTTACTTTGAATTCATAGTGAGATATGGCATTATATTTTGAGAAGGCACAGGAAACATGAAAAGGATATTTACCTTGCAAAAGTAATTATCAAGAATATGTGAGTGTCTTGCTCTCAACTATTAAGAGATCTGACACTATTAAGTATTCCATGGCTGTATACATATGAACAAATTCTTTTTACTCTCAACAATCCTGATCTATTTTTAGTAAATAATTTCCAGCATCTGTACAGTATTAGGATTAAAGAAAACTTCATGCTTCCTACCCACTGCCTGGAGTTCTTTTCCAAAAATCCACAGTACACAGGAATGAAGATTTGTAACTAATGAAAAGACAAAAATATAAATAAGATCTAGAGTAGTTTGGTGAAGAGAAAATTTGTACATCATACTAATCCAAAAGTGTTATTATGCAGCAAAGGAATTCTTGAATGATAATATTGTTATTTGAGTAGTATGCAGGAAAAGGCACTGGAAAATGTCAGCCTACAATACTTTTTAACGATGATTCAATTCTCAAGTAGTTTGTAAAATTAAATGTGGTGTATACCCTAGAGTTTAGTATGTATAATGTGAACGAGCCTCCTGTACAGTATATCACTGACTTCACTTGTATGTTATGAAACATTAAAACTCTGATTCTGGCAATGATAAGTAAGATCTATCAGTTAAACCTGTGATCAGTGCCTTAAAAAGTTATTTTTGAAAAAATTGTATTTTGTACAAAATTTTATTATGGGTCATTGACTTATTTTTACAGTTGCTGGACAACTATGGTGTTACCCTTAGCAACATACACTCAGCTCAGCAAAAAGTTACCATTAAGAAGAATGTCGTTGACATTGCTAAAGACTGGCCTATTTATTTTGCAAGAATATTTCCTGTATCGGTATGTATGTTTTATTTTTGTGTGTCATTACCATATTCAATATGATAATAAGTTTATAAAATATATTCAAAATTTGCAGCTACGGAATTTGACAAACCATTTTCCTCCATCTTAGTTCTAGCTTTTGGAATACATCTTCGTGCATTTTGCTGCAATAAATTTGCTGCTTACATCCGTAGATGCTCAGTAAACAATACACTTCACATAAGGATAAGATTCTTTATTGGTCTGCACAAAAAGAAGATAAATAACTATTATCATGTAATATACTCTTATTGCCCTACTGGTTATTTTTTGTAATGTGCATCCGACAACTGCACACATTCTGATCTTCAAGCTGCTGTAGGTAACAATGTTCTATCTGCTGGAGAATGTGGTCTTTCCAATGTTGGCCACATTGTCAGTGGATAGTGTGGTGTGACTTGCAAGCTGAAGTCACTCATCACATCCCCACAAGGAAAGGAAAAAAAATTAACTTCAGCTATGATATGCCTGCCAGCTTGAAATGGAACCACACTTCTTATATGTAATGATTTTCTGTTGTGGCTGTTTATTGATGTTTCGTGTGGTAATGTGAAGTGGATGGTGGCCAGTCAGTTTGCAGGTGGTCAACCATGCTCTGTATGATGCTACAGTGCAGTTGGCTGCAGTGTGACGGATGTTCTGCATCAGGTGTTGGCCTGTATTTCAGTGACATCTTCTGCACTTAGGTAGGCAGGTTTGCAGCAGTCATTGGACACTACTGTGCCTACCCCTTTAATATGGAGAGTGAGAGATGTTTCATTTTGCCCTGTAACTATGTATTGGCCTTAAAGGGAAGTTCCAGTGATCTGAGCAGTGGTCCACATTAGAGGAAAAAGTGCTTCATTCTTTCCGGGTCTTTGAAAACAAAAGTAACTTGTTTTCCATGCCGTGTGGTTCCATTTGATTGCAAGGCCTCCATTTGCCACTGAAGATCCATGGGGAAATCTTGAGTAGAGCACAGAACGTCAGGTTGTTGTTTAGAAAATTCCCTGGTAGGTGCAAAGGCTTGCCATACAATAGCTCTGCTGATTAGGCATGTAGGTATTCTTTTAATACATAGCACAATCCCAACAACACTACTGGTACATGAATCTGTTGTGTGGCACGATATAGCGGCCTTCAAGGAACAGTGTAGGCACTCCACAATGCTGTTTGCAGCTGCATGATATGCAGAAGTCCATAATTTCTGTACCCCGTACAGCCAGGTCATTGGATGAAATATTTCAGCCTCCTACAGCCAACTCTGGATCAGAAGTCAGTTGGTGGGTACAGCCAAAATGTAAATTCCAAATGTGTGTGAACACGCACACATTCTCGGCAGTTTTTGTTTCCAGTGGGAATACCTCCAGCTACATGGTATATGTGTCGGTCATTGTCAGGCTTTAACAGCAGTTACATGCAACCAGGCGTGGTCCTACCAAGCCCAGGGGGACGTGTGAGAATTGTGCCTCTGGGATGAGAAAACTCCCAAGCAGAGCTTGTACTGCCTTGTTACTTTGCACTTCTGGCAGGGAATGCAGGTTGCAGGCTTTCAAATAATAATGAAGAAATTAGGTGATGGGGTGTGGCCCTCAACTACACACCCGCAGACTCAGAGTTGCAATATTAAAAGTTTTGGCTGGTTTCATTGTCTAGGGGCTGGTATACATGGTTGCCGCATTACAGACCAAATACTGCTTAGTTTACAGTATACGATAAGAATACAGACATGAATTGAATGGTCAAAGGTTTCTATCACTCGGCAATTGCGAATTATGAAAGTAACATAAAATTATAAATTAAAGATTGCAATTAATTAAAATCTGCAGGTGCTATCTTAACAACTTTAAATGATGAGTACAATAGTAGAAGTACTTTTGAGACTGCAGTATATTTCTGCAAAACACTTAATGGTGTCAATAGTCCAGCATTTAAAATAAAATATAAGTTGAATAACAGGGAAACAATAGATTCCTACAGCATGTAATTAGTTATAAACAACAACACAGCTCGGGAGATATTCACATCTAAACACACACTACATCTTCACTGTAGAAGCCACGGAAATCTCACAAGTGCACAAGTCGGCACTCCAAAGTAATTCTATCTGCCACGACCCCACGCAAACCATTCCACACTCTCCAAGTCTCTTCTCCCGCAACTGAGCGTCTGTCACGCCGTCACATCCAATACATTCTCTGTGTCCTGTGCGACTCTCCAGAACTCTCTCCTGAACTCGTTTCCATCCAGTCTCCCCATTCACGGGCGCTGTGATTGGCTAAAGTACTCACGCCATGTCTTCAATCCAACGCACCAACATAAACATAATGAAAAGCATACGAAATACTGGAGTTACATTTAAATAACTTGAAATTAAATAAATACTCCTATGGCTGGACCATAAACACGCTCTAACACACATTATTAGATACATAAACAAATTAAATAAATGTGAATGTATGCTTTCCCGGAGTATACAGCTGGCGAAGAGTTCTCGGGCTTCCAGCCGGGTGGCGGTGTCTTCAAACTGCAATGTTTCGACGAGTGACATACTCATCATCTTCTGGCAAAGTGCCGAGACTTTGCGGATGCCGGTCCTTTTATACCTGCGGTGTGCCCCCCACCACCTGGCCGCGGGAAGCTGGGTCCGGAGGAGCCGGCGGGCGGGGTGGAGGGGGAAGCGGGTGCGCCATTCGTGTGTCTGTCAGAGCATTCTGATCGTGTCTCGTGAGCTGGACAGTTCTTGTTGCGTTCCTGGCGTATTGCGGCTAATGCTGGATTCCAGGCCGCGCTCAGTTGATAGCCTTCGTCCCTGTTCACAAGATTCTCGTGGACCCGTATTTCTATTGATTCTTTAATGACGCTATCCCAATAGCTCCCGGCTCGGCACAGCACCCTGGTGTTTTCGAAATCAAAGGTGTGGTTTTCTTTGATGCTATGTTCAGCTATAGCAGATTTCTCTATCTTTCCAAGTCGAACATGCCTGATGTGTTCCTCGCATCTTTTAGAGATGCAGCGCTGCGTTTGACCAATGTACTGCAAACCACATTCGCAGGCAATGCTGTATATATCAGGTGTGTTTAGTTTGAGTGGGTCTTTAGCTGAGCCCAGCAGCTCTTTCGTCTTCGGCAGTGGTCGGAAGACAGTATTTATGTTTGATTTTCTTAATAGCCTCCCGATTTTGGCTGATGTGGGCCCCAAATATGGAAGAAAGGCGAGTCTCTTGTTAACTTCCTCTTCCTCTTCCTGAAATTTGTCAGCCTGTCTACTCTTGAAGGCTCTGCCAATCTGTGTTTCACTGTACCCGTTTTTCCGAAATACCTCTCTTAGGTGGTGTAATTCGTCTGAGAGGCTTTCTTTGTCACAAATGACGTGCGCCCTATGTACCAAGGTGGTCAGTACTGACTGGCGTTGCGCCGGATGGTGGCAGCTGGTTGCATGGAGGTACAGGTCTGTGTGCGTCTTTTTTCTATATACTGAATGGCCCAGCGTGCCATCCGCTTTCTTCCTGATCGGTATGTCCAGGAATGGAATACAGCCATTTTCTTCTACTTCCATCATGAAGGTGATATTCTCATGTATGCCGTTTAGGTGGTCCATAAACTCCTCCAGTGCCTGCCTGCCATGCTGCCAAATCACGAAAGTGTCGTCCACATAGCGGAAGAAGTGCCTGGGTATACGGTGAGCAGTTTGTAGTGCCACCTCCTCAAAGCGTTCCATATAAAGATTCGCGATCCCTGGAGCAAGGGGAGATCCCATGGCCACTCCATCCACTTGTTCATAATGCTTTCCATTGCACTTGAAGTAGGTGGTCGTAAGTGCATATTCAAAGAGCTTCACTGTTTCAGGCTCGAAGTGCTGATTAAGGAGCGCCAAGGCGCCTTGTAGCAGAACTTTCGTGAACAAGGAGGTGACGTCGAAGCTCACGAGTAGGTCATCACTCTGTATTCGGATGTCCTTCAGTATTCTGACGAAATCTGAGGAGTTTTTCACGTGATGACTGCAGTGTCCCACCAGTGGTTTCAATAGTGTCGCCAGTCCATAACTGTGTGAGTTGTTAGTGTCCAGAATCGGCCGTAGAGGCACCCCATCTTTGTGAATCTTGGGCAATCCATACAGGCGCGGTGTCGTTGGCGCTCTGGGATACAGCCGTTTCGGCACTGCCTCTTGTAGATCTGAGTCCTTCAGTAGCGCCACGGTTTTCCTGGTCATTGTCGATGTAGGGTCCTTATTGAGTTTCCTGTAGGCTGGGTCTTGCAGCAGAGAGCAGATTTTCTGTTGGTAGTCGACTGTGTGAATCAGCACCGTCGCGTTTCCCTTGTCTGCTGGGAGGACCATGATGTCAGCATCATCCCTCAGTGCGCGGATAGCCTCTCGCTCCGGCGCAGTAATGTTGGCTTTAGGGAGTCGTGACTTGTCGATGATCCTGCAGGTCTCCCTTCAGATCTGCTCAGCGTCCTCCTTGGGTAGGCCCCGGATTGCTTCCTCTTCGCTGCTGCTGATGTCCTGTTTCGGTATGGTTCTTGGTGCAGGTGCAAAGTTCAACCCTTTCGTGAGGACAGAAGTTGTGGCTGCATCTAGCACCTTATCTGTCAAATTTACAATAGCTCTGGTGCTATTTATCACCTTCTGGGTCGACTGAGCTCCCGAGAGTCTGCCGAATTTGTCAATCTGTTTTGCGGCAACATGTCGTTTCTGCACCTCACTGTCGGCGTGAGAGCTGCAGTCAACCCACAGCTAAGATGTAAGTGTGGCGATTTGTTCAGTTGGTGGAACATCACTTCACTGGCACCAATGTCATATTAGCTGAATTTATGAGGATTCCATTGTTTACAGACTTCGGGAAACTATGCATAGATGTCTTTCATGTTATTCAGAGGGTGTCAGTGCCACCAACACATCATCTGTGTATGTGAAGCAGAAGTCTAATCCTTGCAAAACTGATGTGACAAAGAGTTGAAAAGTCTGTACTCTATTCTGTTGGCCATAACACATGTATGTAGTTTTAGGAATGTCATCTGTTGCCACAGGCATTTGGTTGTGGGCTTTTACTGTGTTCAGTGTTGAGTTATCAATGCATCCCGCCATTTGACATACAAAATTTGTGAAGTGGTGCACAGGATACCAGCCAGAAATCTTCCTAATATTGGGTCCTCTATAATCACCACAGGGGCACCATCTGCCCAGTTCTTTTGGTACTGGATGAGGGGGAGGATCCCAATTGCTTTCTGATGGTCATGCTGTGCTTGCTTGGGTCATTGCATTGAATTCTGCTTTTGTGATGTGGAGTTTGTTGGGGTCCATCTGTCTGGGCCGTGACAGAACTGGAATACGAGATGTGATCCTGATGTGATTCACTGTTTAGTGGTAGGGTGATGGCGACACTCCAGGGGTCACATAACTGATGGAACTTTTTCAGTTGGCACACCAGTGGCAGCAGTGTGGCAAGGAAGGGTACCAACAGGTTGCTGCGCTGTGTGGACTGTCATGAAACCTTCAATGATGTGACTTGTCCAAAATGATAGTGTTCCTCACATCAAGTATGATGTCATAGGACAAGAAGTCTAGTCCGATAAAGTGTAAGTCACATCTGCAATATAAATCGCAACTTCAGTGACTGTCTTAACAGATGTCCAGACTCACGAGTCCATATGTAGTTGTGAGTGATTTATTTGGAACTGCTAAGTTGTAATTTTCATGTGTTCACGGTTGCCATAGTAAGTGGAAACCCACACATCTGACCCAGTATCCACTAGAAACTGCACCTCAATGGTCCTGCCTGTGATCACTAAATGTTATGATAGCTGTCCACGTTGAAGATGCTGGCAGACTTGCTCAAAGGGTGTGGTAGGATGGTGTCTTATGTTTTCCACACACGAACACAGTGATCTGCACTTAAGTGTGCTGGCTACAAAACCACGGTGGTAAATACATTGGTTCAGTCTGGTGAGGATGAGGAGCACATGTTATGTTCTCCCTGTGATGGAATGCGGTCTTGTGATTTGTATATATTAAAGGGCTGTGACATGCCATGCCAACTTTTTGAGATGAAAGCTCGATGTAGTCCAGTTTGTTTCTGGCAGCTGTTGTATTAAATACCTGTGGAGTGGCAGCCTCCAATACTTTGTCCATGATCTCTGCCATATCGCTTAAGTTTGCCTCTGCATTACCGAGAACAGGTTGTGATGCAATTCCAGCAAGTGAAATATTCACATGGAGCACAGGAGTGGGTCTGGGTTGTCCGGTCTGACCAAGGTGCAGAAGTGTCACAGGAACTGTGATGACTTCCCTTTGCCAATTTGTTCGCTCTGCAAAGATTGTGCTAATTGTTACATGCTAGAGAGGAAAATCCACAGAATGAGCTCATCTTTTAGTTACTCATACTTTCTAGAGGCAGGCAGTTTTGTGATGACATCGCTAACCTCTGGTGGAGCAGCTGTCCAGTAGTACCACCACAGGTGCATATTTATTGGATTCTTGCAATAGTCCAGTGGTGACAAAATGGCTTTCGATGTGTGTGAACCAAAGCTATGGACAATCCGTTCAGCAGGTGTACTGTGTTGATTTGCCCTACTGCAGATTGATAATATAACATACGAAACAGCACATAAGTACTCTATGCCCCATATACAAATAAACAAAAAGTAGTGTCAGTGGAATATACCCCTTGGCAGATATTGTTTCACTAGACAAGATAAAGAATGGAAATTGACTTATCTCCCTTCGGCTTGGCAACGGCCTTGCCGCAGTGGATACACCGGTTCCCATCAGATCATCGAAGTTGAGCGCTGTTGGGCGTGGCCGGCATTTGGATGGGTGACCATCCAGGCCATCATGAGCTGTTGCCATTTTTTGGGGTGCACTCAGCCTCGTGATGCCAATTGAGGAGCTACTTGACCGAATAGTAGCGGCTCCGGTCAAAGAAAACCATCATAACGTCTGGGAGAGCAGTGTGCTGACCACACACCCCTCCTATCTGCATCCTCACCTGAGGCTGACATGGCGGTCTGATGGTCCCGATGGGCCACTTGTGGCCTGGAGACGGAGTGCTTTTCCCTTTGGCTTGATAATGCTGTTTCAGTATTTGAATAAAGCACGAATATGTGACTTGTATATGTGTAAAAATCATGCACTGAAATTTAAATTCAACCTAAACAAGTAGTATCTCTGCTCAGGTCAATGTACAAATGCATAAATAGCAATTATGTAAGTCTTACCTATTTCTGAAGATAAAATACTATATCAAAATCTCAATTAGGTACCAGGTGGCTACAATTAAAATGCAGCTACTCACAGAGTTACACTGTGAGCTGCAATTATCATATGGCAGCAAAATGTGTTAGATATAAGGGGCATTCAAAAAGAAGCATTCAAAAAGAAGCGAGCCGAAGGCATAATTACGGAAACCAGTACTTGTATGTGAGAAGTATTAACCGTGGCTGTTGAGACACTTATCCCACTGTGACACAAGATGGTGAAAGGCTGTATCACAAAATTCCCGGGGCTGCGGTGTTAGCCAGATCCGCACATTCCGCTGGACGTCGTCGTCTGAGGTGAATCATTTGCCTCTCAGAGCCTTTTTAATGGGACAGAAAATGGTATAATTGCAGGCAGAGAGGTCTGGTCTGTATGGCGGGTGACCGAGAACCTACCATTTGAATTTCTGCAGGAATGCCGTGACTGTTGGCCGTATGAGGTTTTCCATTCTCATGGAACAGAATGACCCCACAGGTGAGATTGCCTGGCCGTTTTGATTTGATCACTTGGCGAAGGGTGTTCAAAGCTTGCGAGTAACACTGGGCGTTCACTGTTGTCCCGTGCTGCAGGAAATGAATCAGAAGGGGGCCATCTTGGTCAAAGAAGAACATCAGCATAAACTTCCTGCACTCATGTGGATGGCCTCGGCTTTTTTGGGTGGTGATGACCCTGGATGCTGACACTGGAGACTTTGTCGTTTTGATTCTGGTTCCAAGTGATGACACCATGACTCATCTCCAGCCACCACTCATGCCAGGAATGCATTCCCTTCCCGAGCATAGTGCTGCAGATGAGCAAGACAGTGGGCCATTCAACATGCTTCCTGGTGTGGTTCAAGACTGTGGGGCACCTATTCGGCACACACTTTGCACGTGTGCAGTCATTCCTTCATGATAGTCTGAACACTTCCGACACTCAATCTGACCATGGCAGCTATGGCTTTCACTGTCACTCAGTGGTCGTGGGTAATGAGTGCATCCACCAGCTGGACGATGTCATCGGAAGTGTAGTTTCATGCTACAGACCGTGCATCATCAGCTGACGACACCCATCCTTTCCTGAAGCGCTTGTGCCACACCCTGACCCTTGCAGGGGACATACAGTGTTCGCTGTACACTTGTGACATTCATTAATGAATGTCCATTCCTCCTACTCCTTCTGCTGTCAGAAAATGAACAACACCTCTTTGCTCTTCATTTGATGCCTCAATGTCACTGTTTGCATGTGAATGTTAGTGTTGGACGATTGATGCGTGCTGTTGCTGTCTCTGTATAGTCAAGTGACGTGCACGTAAGCCCTCTAGCGACGGGCTTTAAACTCTCTAGTTGGAACCACACCTCGTTACGTATGCCACGATATTACCCTCCTGTCACTGGTTTGTGCATTCCAGACTCCTGCTCATTTCTTTTTGAACGCCCCTTATATTCTAATGTATTAATGCAGAACTGATTTACACTGGAAAAAAATAGTTCCAATTTTGCCCACCAGATTCAAATCTGGTGCTCTGAATGTTAAAAATACGTATAGAAATATTTCCTTGTGTAATGCATTAGGAATGGGACATGGGTAGGAAAGCTAAACAAGTGAGAAAGGCAAAATGTTTATTTTATTCTTAACCATCACTCACATAATTTACTCAGTATGAGCACCAGAGACATTGATGCTGTGCTGCACCTGTAAAATGACATGATCAACAGTTGCTCACAGCAGTTCTGGTGGAATCTGAGCAATGTGTTCCTGTATATTGGCCTTCAGATCAGGTAGAGACTGAAAATGTTACTGGTAAACATGTCCATTTAGATATCCCCAGAGCCAAATGTCACATGGATTCAGATCAGATGGTCTTGTAGGTCATCCATTGGGAAACCTCTGGTGATAGTATTCTTGTAAAGTTGCATTAAGCAGATCTTTCACTGGATGAACGACATGAGGTGTTGCCTCATCTTGCATGACAACAGTGGTTTCCACACAGCTGCTCTCTTCCAAAGCAGGAATCACTTGCTGTACAAGGAGATCTCGATAACTTGCAGACATCACAGTACACCTGACAGGTCCTCTGGGTGCATTCTCTTCAAAGAACAATGGACTGAGGGTAAAGTCGCTTGTGAATCCAAACATCACATACAGTGAGTGCAGTGACTCTTCATGCACAACATGTGGTTTAACAGTGCCCCAAATTCATCAGTTCTGTGTAATCACTGCACCCTGCATTTAAAATATGTCTCATCACTCCATAACATACTGCTAGGTCACATATCATCAACTTCCATCCATGCCAGAAACTGAAGAGCAAATGCAGAGTGTTGCTGCAAATTATGAGGTTTCAGCTGAAGCATCATGTGGATCTTGTACGGGTACCAGTGTAAAATTAACTTCAAAATTTTCTGTACTGTTGACGATGGGATGGACAGCTCTCATGACTCTGCATGACCGCTAACACTACCCGGGCCATGTGCTGCATGGTCAGTTACAGCAACAGCAACCTCATCAGTAACTTCCACTGGAATAGGACGTCATCCTCTTCCAGTTCCATTTAAGTGTGCTTGTGTGCCAATTGAAGATCCTGCACATTCAGGATGTCCAGAAACCTGTATGAACAATGAGATAACAAGGAAAAAAATCTGTTCTGTGGTAATCAGTTTATGTGAATTAAAAATACATAAACTCACTGTCATTGATCGCTCATGTACACCACATATGGTACAAAATTTTGGACATAACAAATCTGCTCTAAGGGAACTGTATCAGTTAACCAGTGGCATAACAACTTTCCTCTGAACATTGGTCATAAGTGTTTAGACATGTTTAAGTGTAACTTCAGTGAAGAACTTCATTTAAAAAGTTTAACTGCAAGGAATATAAGAGACATGTTATGTTTGAGATTAAATATTCTTTTCTTTAGTTGCAGATGGTTAGAAAACATATTGTGCTAAATTTAAGTGTGCTTGTTTGCCTGTTGAAGATGCTGCACATTGAAAATGTCTAAAAACATATATGAGCAACAACATAACAGAAAAAAATTCATAGTGTGGTTATCAGCTAATGAGGACTGAAAAAATATAAACTCAGTGACAGTGAAAGGTCATGTTCACAACATATGGTACAAAATTGAGGCCATGACAAATCTGTCAGCTCTAAGTGAGCTGTGCCTGTTAACCAGTGACCAAAAACACTTTCCACTGGACATTGCTTGAAAGTGTTTAGGCATGGTTAAATGCAATTTCAGTTAGCTCCCTCTGGTGTCGGAAGGCACGGAAGTTGAATGCTCGCCAGAGGGTATGGACCTGGATACCCACTAAGAGTATGTGTGCTCCGGCACGCACCTGTGCCACAAGCCTCAACGTGTGAGGTCGCCACTCTCCGTGCCACGTGAAGTCTGCAGCCAATCGCGTCTCCTTTGGTCAGGTATTTAGGCAGACGTGTGGCACTAAATTTGTCTACAAAGCACTCTCAGAGCATTTACAGATCCTAGTAACAAAGTTCACAGTAGGAACTAAATTGAGTGATAGTGTTACTGACTGCAATAATTGTTCACTGACAGAGTTGTTCAATAAATCAACACTGAAATCCCCGACAACCACTATTTCCTTGTTTTTTACTATGAGATGGGACAGCAGGGCTTCCAGATTTTTTATGAAGAAGTTAAAATTTCCTCTAGGTGATCTGTATATACCTAATATTATAAAGGACTTATTATGAAATACTACTTCTGTTGTGCAAACTTCTAAGTGATGCTCTGAGCAAAATTTATTAATATCAATATTTGTGAAATCAAAACAGTTTCTGACAAATATGGAATCTCCTCCCTTCTCCACATTTTCTCTACAAAAATAAGAAGCTCACTTGAAGACAGTTACTAGATGTAATAAACAGAAGAAAAAGAAATTGGATTGGGAATATATTAAGAAAGAATGACGGACTGATAAAAACAGTTTTAGAAGGTTATGTAGAAGGGAAAAGGAAGTGAGGAAGGAAGAGATTCCAGATACTGGATGACATGATGGATGGTACAACATACAGCAGCCTTAAGAAGGAAGCAATGGATCGCAGAAAATGGAGAGGCAAAGGACCTGCTAATATAGCAGATAACTGACTATGAGGATGATGATGTGGTACTATCCCGGCAGCCTGGTACTCGCCATAGTCCACGTGTGCACCTCGGCCGTACTGCATTCCAGTTCCATGTGTTCAGGTACCTACTGTCGTTGTTTGGAGTGTTCCTGCATTGTTGTTGTCTTGCCATGTTTATCACCTCAGCTCTTGCTTGCTTCCCTTGGGTTGTGTCCTGATCAGTCATAGGTCTGCCATTCCCTACTTGTTCATCTGTCATGTCTGTGGCTTCCCCGCTTGGCAGCTTCGTATCTCCATTCTCTGCTGTGCACCGCTCATGGCTATATCATTCGCAATGAGGTAAAAGGTTTGATAGCATGGAGGCTAAGTTCGTCTGTCTTCTCCTGGAGCAACAGCAGCAGCTTATGCAGCAGCAGCAGCACCAGTTAGATGTCTTACAGCAATCCTTGCAGTTGCTGACAGACAAAGTCATGGCATGGGATGCACTCCCACACCAGCTCCCAGGTGTCCTGGTTTCTGATGCTTCCCTATGACTGCTGTCATTGCTGCCCTTTGATGATGCTAAAGAAGACTGGGAAACATACCTGCATCCCTACAGCGGTCGCTCTTCTTGTCCTGGACTTCACTAGACACATTCTTTCTGCTCCGCAAGTTGGCACCATTGTTCAACCCTGTGGCTCTCTCCTTTCACAAGATATGTGGGCTGCTGACTAATTACTCTTGCCAGCTTTACCATATTGGGGTGTCTCAGCTTGAGTTCCACAAGTACCATAAACAGCCTGGCCAGTCATACCATTCTTGGATCACGGACTTGCAGGGTCTCAGCCACAAATGCGACTTCATTTGCACCAATCAGTGTTGCAAGGCGTTGTATGCAGACTCCTTGATTTGCGATGTTATCATTCACTTGGCCCCCAATCCAGAGGTCCGCAAGGATGCGTTGAAACTCGATAACCCCACGCCAGAAGACATTCTGCACATAGCCCAGTCCTTTGAAATTGCACAAGTGGTGAACGAGCATATCATGGTGAGGCCACAGGTGGCGACAGTAGAGTCCTCCCTGCGGGCACCTCCCTTGCACCATTGGCGTGGTACAGCCCACAGAGAGCAACGTTGTTGAGACTCCTACTTGTCTGGCGGTTCTGTGGCTTCGGAGCCGCCACAGTGCTTTTCCACCCACTCTCACGCAGACTGTTTCCATCGCTGGAAGATGTGCATGCTCTTTCAGAAAGAAGGCCATCGCCAATCTGTCTGTCACAGTTTCTCAACCCCCTCCCGCCCCTCACCAATGGGATATCAGGATATCGTGCACACACTGCAGTCAGTCATCCCACTGGACACCCCATTGACGCAAAAGTTGTTCCTCAAGCTCTGCATTTTGAATGTGGACGTTACGTCCAGCACTCAAGCCAGAGCTCGATTGACTGCAGGCTGCTGGCATCATCAAGCGCATGAAGGCAAGTGCATGGGTGACCCTGTCGGTGGTGATCAGGAAACCCAATGGCTGCCTTCGTCTATGTGGGGATTTCGGAGTTACAATCAATGCACGGTCCCTTGTTGAAATTTATCCCATTCCCAGACAGGAAGACCTTCTCACCAAACTTGTGCATGGCGACCTGGCGGAGGCTTACAACCAATTGCCCTTAGATGAGGAATCCCAGGACATTGTGGTCTTCATCATGCCTTTCAGATTATATAAATACAAGTGCTTTCCATTTGGCATTTCCTCAGTGCCAGCCATTTTCCAGAGGTACCTGGAGCAGCTCACACAGTCCATCCTAGCTTGTGTCAATTATCTCAGTGACATCTTGGCCACTGGCTGTACACGCCACGGGCATTTGCACAACCTCAATACCTTATTTCACACACTGCAGGCCACAGGCTTACGCTGTTGGCTGGAAAAAAGTAGTTTCTTTCAACCAGTAGTTGAATACCTGGGGTACTGGCTCAGCAAAGAAGGCATTCATCCATCGGATCACAATGTCGTGACCATCAACCCCCTTCCCCACCTCAAGGATTTATCTGACTTCTGGGTTTTTTTGGGCAAGATTAACCACTACTTAAAGTATTTTACCCCAGGCTGCTGATGTTGCACAGCTCCTCAATCATTTGCATCACAAAGCAGTGCTGTTCAACAGAACTCCTGCTTGTGATCAAGCTTTTCTCCATTTGGAAACTATGCTCAAGTCTGTCCCTTGCCTGACCCGCTTCTCTCCAGACCACTGATGCTTCAGCCTGTGCTAATGGTGCTGTCCTGGCTCACAGTAATGCGAATGGCTCAGAACATCCCATAGCATATGCGCCCCAAGATACTATCTCCAACACGGAGGAACTGTTCTCAGATTGAGAAAGAGCTCTGGTGATTGTGTTTGCCGTTCAGAAGTTCCACATCTACCTGTTTGGGATGAAGTTCACTCACCTCACTGATCGCAGGTCTTTGGTTACCTTCTTTGGCCCACACACAAACACACCTCCACAGGCGAACTGCTCAATGTCTCCAGAGCTGGGCACGCAATTACACTTCCGTTATTCGATATAAGCAATTGTTCAAATGTGTGTGAAATCCTAAGGGACCAAACTGCTTAGTTTGGTCCCTAGACTTACACACTACTTAAACTAACTTATACTAAGAACAACACACACACACCCATGCCCAAGGGAGGGCTCGAACCTCCGGCGGGAGGGTCCGTGCAGTCCATGACGTGATGGCTTAGACCACTTGGCCACTCCACGCGGCCTGATATAAGCCCATCTCTCAACACTCCAACGCCAATGCCTTGCCATGTCTCCCCTCGGGCACTGATTTTGAGTTCAACCAGCAGGAAGTCCTCTTCTGCTTTCACATTGATAGGGCCCGCCAAGGTACACTGGATGGCTTTCCTGTCATGGCTGCATAGGTCACCTCTGCCGCACGATGGGACCCCATTCTGTGTCAGGTTCTCCACTACGTGACCCATGGTTGGCCCACCTATCAGACTTCCTGGTTGAAAACTGATTTCAGCCCCTGGTGGCACCTCTCCCACAGGCTCTCAGTTGTGGTGGGTGTCCTTCTGCTGGCCGCAGAAGCTGACACGCATTGGGCAGTCATCCCACCTGATTTGCGCTTGCTACATCGTGGACACTGAGGGATGTCCCATATGAAGGCATTGGCTCGGCGACATGTGTATTGGCCTGGCATCAATGGCGACATCGAATGCTTGGCCCATGGGTGCATGGTGTTTGTGCGTCACCAGGCCAGCCCGCTGCAATCATTTGCTCCCTGGCCCACGCCTCCCCGGCACTGGGACCACATCCATCTCGATTTTGTGGGCCCGTCCTTGGGATAGATGTGGTTAGTCATTGTGGGTGCATACTCCAGATATCCTTACGTGGTACGCATGGCGTCCACCATAACTGATGCCACACTCACTGCCTTCATTCAGGTTCTCGCCATCGAAGGCCTACCTCGTACGTTGGTCTCCAATAATGACCCCCAATTCATGGCAGCCTCCTTCCATGCATTCTGTGAGGCCAACAGTATCGAACACATCTGCCCCCTACTGTTTCATCCGTCCTCCAGTGGCACAGAGGAATGGCTGGTCAGGACGTTTATACAACAGCTGACAAAAGCCGTCAAATCCTCCACCACCATGTTGGCTCTCACCTTATTCCTGAGCATTTATCGCACCTCATCTGTGTGGGCCGGCTCTTATGGGGGCAAGGCTGCTTGGACTCCTGCCACAGTAGTTGCAGCCCATGGGCGATGTGGGACATCGGTACAGACACAGAAAGGCCTCGAGCGCCGCCACCATAACCAACTCGGGCCTCGTTCCCCTTCATGACATCTCATGTCCCCCAACCCCCCGCCCCCTTCTGGTGTGCATGAGGCCTTCGAGTTGGCCTTGCTGCCACCGGCTGTTGGCACTCCTTCCCACATCCACAATGATGGAGACGCCGTGTGATGCCCTGCCCTCCGATGACGTTTCGATGGATTCCACGGACGGCCCACCCACCCCACTGCTGGAAATCGATGCCACAAGGCCTCCCTCCATTCCCTCTTTCCGCCCACCACAGCACCACTGGGGCGTTTTCACCCCTTCACACAGGTTTGGGGGGGGGGGGGGGGGGGGGATTTGATGTTGGAATGTGCAGAAGTTGAATGTGTGCCAGAAGGTATGGACCTGGACACCCACTAGGGGTCTCTGTGCTCCAGCGCGCACCTGCGCCGCGAGCCTCTGTACCATGTGAAGTCCACAGCTAATCACATTTACCGTAGTCAGGTATTTAGGCAGACTTGCAACTCTATCCCGGCAGTCTGGTACTCGCCATAGTCCACATGTGCATCTCGGTCGTACTGCATTCCAGTTCCGTGTGTTGAGATTTCTACTGTCGTTGTTTGGAGTGTTCCTGCATTGTTGTTGTCTCGCCATGTTTATCACCTCAGTTCTTGTTGCAGTGGCTAATCCATAGGAAGGCGAGAAAGGGCATCGGCACTAGAGTGCTGAGCCATTGGGCGGGTGGATCTTGCAGTGAAAACTATTGAGGAACAGAGCCCACCGTTGAAGTCTGTGTGCCATCTTGTCTGACAGATGTGTCTCGAGGGAATCTAAAGGTTGATGATCCATAACCAGGTGGAATTTGACACCATAGAGAAACACATGAAACTTCTTGTGAGCATAAACAATGGTGAGGGCCTCCTTCCCAATTTGCGAGTAATTCTTCTGTGCTGACTTGAACATTTTTGAGGCAAAAGCATTGGGCAGTTCTGAACCATCTGTTGCGTTGAGACAACACGGCCCCCACATCGTACTGTGATGCGTCAGTAGCCACAACAAGCTGGCGACAGGGCTGGTATGTGGCCAGGCATGGGGTGGAATGCAGACTATCTTTCAATTTATGAAATAGTTGTTCACAGTCAAGATTCCAAACAAATGAGGCACTGTTCTTGAGCAATTGATTGAAAGGATATGTTACTCTAGATGTTTGTGGCAAGAACTTGTGGTAATATGCGACTTTTCCGAAAAAGTGCCTGGAGCTTCTTCACATTAGTAGGACTTAGTAGGCCCTCAGTAGCTGGTATATGACTGTTTGTTGACTGTATCCACTGATGGCAAATGACATTTTTTTTTTTTTTTTTTTTTTTTGGATCATCAGTCTACTGACTGGTTTGATGCGGCCCACCACGAATTCCTTTCCTGTGCTAACCTCTTCATCTCAGAGTAGCACTTGCAACCTACGTCCTCAATTATTTGCTTGACGTATTCCAATCTCTGTCTTCCTCTACAGTTTTTGCCCTCTACAGCTCCCTCTAGTACCATGGAAGTCATTCCCTCATGTCTTAGCAGATGTCCTATTATCCTGTCCCTTCTCCTTATCAGTGTTTTCCACATATTCCTTTCCTCTCCGATTCTGCGTAGCACCTCCTCATTCCTTACCTTATCAGTCCACCTAATTTTCAACATTCGTCTATAGCACCACATCTCAAATGCTTCGATTCTCTTCTGTTCCGGTTTTCCCACAGTCCATGTTTCACTACCATACAATGCTGTACTCCAGATGTACATCCTCAGCAATTTCTTCCTCAAATTAAGGCCGGTATTTGATATTAGTAGACTTCTCTTGGCCAGAAATGCCTTTTTTGCCATAGCGAGTCTGCTTTTGATGTCCTCCTTGCTCCGTCCGTCATTGGTTATTTTACTGCCTAGGTAGCAGAATTCCTTAACTTAATTGACTTCGTGATCATCAATCCTGATGTTAAGTTTCTCGCTGTTATCATTTCTACTACTTCTTATTACCTTCGTCTTTCTCCGATTTACTCTCAAACCATACTGTGTACTCATTAGACTGTTCATTCCGTTCAGCAGATCATTTAATTCTTCTTCACTTTCACTCAGGATAGCAATGTCATCAGCGAATCGTATCATTGATATCCTTTCACTTTGTATTTTAATTCTGAACTTTTCTTTTATTTCCATCATTGCTTCCTCGATGTACAGGTTGAAGAGTAGGGGCGAAAGGCTACAGCCTTGTCTTCCACCCTTCTTAATACGAGCACTTCGTTCTTGATTGTCCACTCTTATTATTCCCTCTTGGTTGTTGTACATATTGTATATGACCCGTCTCTCCCTATAGCTTACCCCTACTTTTTTCAGAATCTCGAACAGCTTGCACCATTTTATATTGTCGAACGCTTTTTCCAGGTCGACAAATCCTATGAAAGTGTCTTGATTTTTCTTTAGCCTTGCTTCCATTATTAGCCGTAACGTCAGAATTGCCTCTCTCGTCCCTTTACTTTTCCTAAAGCCAAACTGATCGTCACCTAGTGCATTCTCAATTTTCTTTTCCATTCTTCTGTATATTATTCTTGTAAGCAGCTTCGATGCATGAGCTGTTAAGCTGATTGTGCGATAATTCTCACACTTGTCAGCTCTTGCTGTCTTCGGAATTGTGTGGATGATGCTTTTCCAAAAGTCAGATGGTATGTCGCCAGACTCATATATTCTATACACCAACATGAATAGTCATTTTTTTGCCACTTCCCCCAATGATTTTAGAAATTCTGATGGAATGTTATCTATCCCTTCTGCCTTATTTGACCGTAAGTCCTCCAAAGCTCTTTTAAATTCTGATTCTAATACTGGATCCCCTATCTCTTCTAAATCGACTCTTGTTTCTTCTCCTATCACATCAGACAAATCTTCACCCTCATAGAGGCTTTCAATGTATTCTTTCCACCTATCTGCTCTCTCCTCTGCATTTAACAGTGGAATTCCCGTTGCACTCTTAATGTTATCATCGTTGCTTTTAATGTCACCAAAGGTTGTTTTGACTTTCCTGTATGCTGAGTTGGTCCTTCCGACAATCATGTCTTTTTCGATGTCTTCACATTTTTCCTGCAGCCATTTCATCTTAGCTTCCCTGCACTTCCTATTTATTTCATTCCTCAGCGACTTGTATTTCTGTATTCCTGATTTTCCCGGAACATGTTTGTACTTCCTCCTTTCATCAATCAACTGAAGTATTTCTTCTGTTACCCATGGTTTCTTCGCAGCAACCTTCTTTGTACCTATGTTTTCCTTCCCAACTTCTGTGATGGCCCTTTTTAGAGATGTCCATTCCTCTTCAACTGTACTGCCTACTGCACTATTCCTTATTGCTGTACCTATAGCGTTAGAGAACTTCAAATGTATCTCGTCATTCCTTAGTACTTCCCTATCCCACTTCTTTGCGTATTGATTCTTCCTGACTAATGTCTTGAACTTCAGCCTACTCTTCATCACTACTATATTGTGATCTGAGTCTATATCTGCTCCTGGGTACACCTTACAATCCAGTATCTGATTTCGGAATCTCTGTCTGACCATGATGTAATCTAATTGAAATCTTCCCGTATCTCCCGGCCTTTTCCAAGTATACCTCCACCTCTTGTGATTCTTGAACAGGGTATTCGCTATTACTAGCTGAAACTTGTTACAGAACTCAATTAGTCTTTCTCCTCTTTTATTCCTAGTCCCAAGCCCATATTCTCCTGTAACCTTTTCTTCTACTCCTTCCCCTACAACTGCATTCCAGTCGCCCATGACTATTAGATTTTTGTCCCCCTTTACATACTGCATTACCCTTTCAGTATCCTCATACACTTTTTCTATCTGTTCATCTTCAGCTTGCGACGTCAGCATGTATACCTGAACTATCATTGACATACACTGGTGTTTAATAGAGGGTTGTAAGAAGTTTAACGTATCCAAATTGCATTTGAGACTTGCATGGTCTGAAACAGGAGCTGAAAGTTGTGAAGATGGTCCTCAGTTGTGGGACCTGTGAAAACAACTTCATCACGGTTGTGGTCTGTGCCACAAACTGTCCAAGAACAGGAATTTGTTGCGGGTTATAACTGACAAGATGGCCTGAAGCTGGAGGCATTGGAGGGAAACCGCAAAGCAGTTAAGTGTCAGAGGTCAAAAGCGATACTGCCGTGCCTGTATCCACTTCCAATTGAAGGGGCATACCGTTGATACATGCATCGATGAACAGTTTGTTAGAAACAATTACAAAATTGTCACATACATGGCTAACAACATTAACGTCTACCATGGGCAGTGTGTGTTTGTGGAATGTTTGCAGTGTGGCATGCTGTAGTCCCATGACTTCCTACTCCGAAGGCATGCTGGACCACGTGTGCCTATTGTCATCTGAGTTGACAGTGGCCAAATCACCCTAGAAATCTAATATATGGCCTGCAGTTCGGGAAACTTCAGATGCTTGTGATAACCTAAGTACTTCTTCTAAGGAGGGGCTTCAAACTACAGTGCCCAATGGCAGATTTCTTTATCAGGGGCCAAACTGGTAATAGTGTCCTGAACCATTATGTCTGCATAAGATTCCTTAATTGAGCGTAATGAAATGATGCTTGTGACTTAAACTTTGCAGTTCCACAGCCCAAGTCCAATATGATTGATGAGGTTGTTTCCTGCACTGATAACATTCCACTGTCACAGAAATCATGAGTATATTTGCAATAATAAAAAGTCAGCACACTACAAATTTTGTTGAAGGACAGAGATGCAGGGTCCTGAAGGGGGCTAACTTGCCTAACAAATGGTACATTTGTGGAGAGATCCGCAACAGATTGAGAGCTTTAAGAAATTCGGCATCTATTACCTTGAAGTCTGTGAGGTGAAGTGTTGCAGTAGGCATTTCTCATATGATTCCCAGTTTTTGGCAGCGTCTTTGTAAGCGGGGAAAGATGGCAGAGAGGCCAGCAAATTTCATGCCCACATTAACAGGCCTGTAACATTCTAGCCAAATTGGCTGTGTGTCCCTGCTGCTGCATTTCCAACCATTTCTGGCTTTCCAGCTGCTGCTGCTGCAGTAAAACTTCTTGGAAAAAACCCATGTAAATAAGGAACTGTATTCGTCGCCGCTTGTATAGTGACACACACAAATAAGTAAACATAGAATAATCAAATCATTTTAATGAGATCATTGACTGTAAGTTCCATACAAAGTACGCGTACATAGCTGGGATGAGTCTAAACAAGAGTGCCAAGAGTGGAGTCACGTGAGCATACAATGAACTGTAGCGGAATGGGGAAGAGTGCCCTTCGTTCCAGAATTATAATAGGTAGGTTGCTAGTCTGACTCACAAGGTGGTGCTGTCTATTGGTTGTGCACACTGATCTTCATGCAATGCTGCTATCATTGTTTGGTTGTGTTGCCATCTATAAGCTGGAACTGTACCACAAGGTGCCAGCATGGGCAAGTTGAATCATAAGAAGATGAGCTGGCGACCCACATTTTCTTATGTTCATGCCCAGCAAGTTGTCAGTGTGATACAAGTTGTAATATAGGGTTACCACATTTGTGTTCTTAAACTAGATAAAGAGTGCAAGATCGAAAGCTATTGAAGTCTTTGCCTTTATCTGTACCTATGGACCATACATCACTTGATTGCCTTCCTTTATTTTTGTTTATTTTTAATAATACAGTTTTTGATCTGGTGAAATGGAAAAACAGCTGCAAAGCACAACAGCATGCTTATGTATGGAGGAGCCTCTTTAGATGTAATACCAAAAATACAACACTGATACACAACGAATATTTTTTTTTTTTTCGTTCAAATTTATTTTACATAATTTGATCAAGTATTCAGTTACATTTCTGAATGTACCTTTTGATCATGTTCGACAACTGCTATCTTTGTGATAAACACTTTAAAAAAAAAAGTGGTAAAATATGCAGTTGTGTTACCTAAACAGCTGCAGTGATATCTGTTTCAGGGTGGTCATCAGCATCCGACTGTTCAGCACCTGGCAGTATCTCATTCTGGGGTGCGTCTAGTGCGGCAGGACAAGGCGTCGTCCACCCATGATGCCCTTACTGTCACTGACACTTTCAGGTTAGCCTATATTTTCTTTCATTTATCCAAAACAATTTTTTTCTGATTTTTGTAGTCATTTCTAAAGGTATAATCTGATGGTGGTATCCTCAGTTCTCCACTTCCCTGTATGTGCCTGAAACTATTCCTGATTGAAAGCTCACTAAATACTACAATGCAAGATTTTCACTATTTCAGATTGTGTTATCTGTTCCTAATGAGTTAATTCTACTTTACAGCGTGTTGATGTTGACTACCAAGCTTGTAAAACAGTATACCGTCAAACAGGGTGATTTTGGACACCAGGGCGAATTCGGACAGTATGGCTTATTTGCTATTTGCCACTGCATAGAAACAAAGAGTTACTTATTTTAACGTCCGTGCGCCATTTATTTTAAGTGCAAGATTGCATTTATCACTTCCCACAACTTTTATTTTGCGTCAATTGCTTCCCTAGGTGAATAATTGACGAACAGTCTCAGTGTTTAAAATCCGTGCATTATCGTAAAGTGGAAACTTTCTATTGTTGCACCAAGTGGGAAGTTATTGTTACCGTAATTGTTGATGCACTCAGTAGCTAACAGCATTGAGACAATTTCTGTACAAGTTTGTCGAATTTCTTGTGCAAGGTTATAAAATAATGACAGTTTTTGTAAAACTGTGTACTGTGTGGGGTGATTTCGGACAACGCCAAGAACGTATAAGAGCAGGAGAGGTGCTGCAGTATGATGTAATTATGACCCGGAACTTTTAGATAAAGCTGTTTGTGATATTCAGAGTGGTAAATTATCCTACAGAAAAGCGTGAGATTTGTATGGTATACCTAAATCAACCCTACAAAATAAAGTGCAGAAAGCTCATTAAAAAAAAAAAAAAAAAAAGTGAGGACAGCCAGTACTAAATAAAGAAGAAGAAATGTTGAAGCAAGGTATCTTGAGGGCTGCACATTGGGGATTTCCCTTCACTAAATTGGATATTAGATATTTAGTTAAAGGCTACCTTGATAAATCTGGCTGAAAAGAGAAGAAATTTCGTAATAATTTGCCAGGAGAAGAATGGGTGCATTTA
Organism: Schistocerca piceifrons; assembly: GCF_021461385.2. Lineage (NCBI taxonomy): Eukaryota > Metazoa > Arthropoda > Insecta > Orthoptera > Acrididae > Schistocerca > Schistocerca piceifrons. The sequence continues at coordinate 657,324,847 of NC_060139.1, forward strand.
TTCCTCAAACAACAGTCGGAAGATCTTTCTGTTCGCTTAAGCGAAAATATTAAACAAGCTCATACAGAACTTATCTGTAATACATAAAATTCATTATATCATTCCATATCACTTATTCGTAACAAAGGGCTACCTTAAAATGTGTAAAATGTCACCAAAATGAAATAAAAAGCATGTAGAATTAAAAAAAAAGGCAGTAACAGTCCGAATTCACTCTCTATATACTGTAACTTCGGACAGAGACTTAAAAAACACATGTGCTCGAAATCACCCCTATCCATGGGGTGACTTCAGACACTTTATTTAACTGCCTCAGATAAATATACCTACACATACACTTTCTGGTTCTGGGATATTTTATTCGTTACACTTATACCCTACCACTTCCATTACAATCAATTTAATCTAACAATATATACGAAAGTTACAATCAATATAATGACAAAACCGTCCGAAATCACCCCGTTTGACAGTACTTTGTCTATTTTCGACACAGGCCTTGTTGGCCGAAAGCTCATTTTGCACCATCTTTTTGTTGTGCTATATGATGAGTAGCAACTATCCTTTTCAAATATTGTTACATTCCATCCTGGATTCTGTAGTTGATACATTCGGTTTTAAAGTGTATTGCTTCCAGTCACAAAATTGATCAATGCAGTCATGAAAATTTAACTTTCATTGATGATTACTTTGTATGTCATACACCATATGCTCATTTGATAGTTATCTGTAAAATATATCTTCAGGCTCCTTTCCTTTATGTTTTTATTTCCACGTCCTCTTTTTGTTATCTTATGGTTTTCTTTGGTTTTGGAAGTGTTAATATGTTATCTCAGAGAACAGTTCTGGTTTCTCATGGATGGAAATAAATGTTAAAGGTGGACCAGACATCGTCATGTTTTGCTTTTATTGACCTCCTGCCTGAGGAGCAGTTGAGGTGGAACATCTGCGAGAAAACTTGGTGAATACTTTGCATACATTTCCTGCTAATGTTGTAGTATTAGGTGGAGATTTCAAGTTACCAACCATAGACTGAAGACTTGAGTGATTAAAGATGGGTTGTAGGGGCTGTGAATCATGTGAAGTTGATTTAAGTGCCGTATCCGAAAATTACCATGAGCAGCTAATCAGAGAACCGACGCGTGAAAATAATGTCTTAAATATCCATGTCGCCAACAGGCCTACATGTTTTGACCCAGTGGAGAACAGAGAATCAGTGATCATAGGGCTGTTACTGCATTACTGAATACAGTTGCAAATATGAATAAAAAGGAAGGTCGGAAGATATATCTGCTTAGCAAGAATGACAAGAAACAGAGTTCAAATTACCTGAGCAGACAACCTGAAGAAATCTCTCCCACACTGAGGATGTTGAGCATCAATGATCAAAAATCAAGGATATTGTACAGTATGCTTTAGATAGGTAAGTGCTGAGCAAAGTTGTGAGGGATGAGGGAGACCCATCGTGGTTCTACAGTTGTGTTAGGAAGCTGCTGCTAAAGCAAAGAGAGCTTCACTGTAAATTTAAATGTAGCCAAAGGCATACAGAGAAACAGAAACTTAATGATGCCAAAATTAGCTTAAGGAGAGTCATGCGTGAAGTGATCAACAAATTTGCAATTGAAATTCTATCTACAAACTTGACAGAAAAATCTAAGAAGTTTTGGTCTTATGTTAAATCAGTAAATGGATTGAAACCATCTGTCCAGACACTCAGTGTGACCATAATGGCACTGAAATGGAGGCTGACACAGAATAGGTCGAAATACTAAACATCTTTTTCCAAAACTGTTCGCATTGTAGTACCTACTTTACATCACCAAACAAATGACAAAATGGTTGATATTGAAACAAGTGACAATGGGCTAGACAAGCATTTGAAATCGATCAACAGAGGTAAGGCCACTGGACCTGATGGGATACCAGCACATTTCTCCATAAAGTATGTGAAAGAACTTGCCTGTCTTTTAGCAGGAGCATACCTTAGGTCTCTGGAAGAGCAAAGTGTTCCTGATTATTAAGAAAAAGCACAGGTCATTCCCATTTTCAAGAAGGCTCAATGAATGAATCCACAAAACTATAGGCCTATAACTCTGATGTCTGTTTGTTGCATAATTTTTGTACCCGTTTTATGCTGGGATAGTGTGATATTTCTAGAGACCAAAAATCTCCTCTTCAGGAATGAACATGAGTTCCAAAATTAATGGTTGTGTGAAAGCCAGCTTGCCAAGGGAGTGTTGTAGGACTATTACTTTTCCCATCGTATGTAAGCGACCTAGTGGATAACATGGAAAGTTTCGTGACGCTTTTCACTGATGATGCTGTTGTGTACAGAGAAGCTGCAATGCTAGAAAATTGTAGCAAGGTGCAGTAAGACATGCAGAGGCTTGATGTTTGGTGCAGGGATTGGCAGTTGGCCTTCAACATAAACAAATGTAATGTGTTGCACATAGGTAAGCAGAAAAACCCATTATTATTTGATTACACCATTTCAGAACAATAACTGGAAGCAGTCACATCCATAAAATATCCATGAGAATGCTTATGGAGTGATTTCAAGTGGAATGACCATATAAAACAAATCACAGATAAGGCAGGTGCCAGACTGAGATTCATAGGAAAGATGCTCAGGAAATGTTGGTCATTTACAAAGGACATGGTTACAAAACCTTCATTTAACAAATACTTCAACATTGCTCATCAGTCCGGGATCCATAGCAGGTATTATTAATAGAGGAAACAGATAAGGTCCAAAGAAGTGCAGCACACTTTGTTACAGGTTCATTTAGTACGCACAAAAGCATCATGGACACACTCTGCCAACTCTAGTTACTGACACTGCAAGAGAGGCATTCTACATCATGGAGAGCTTCACTATTAATGTTCTGAGAGCACACACTCATAGAAAAGTCAATCTATGTACATTGTATATATCTTGTGAAAAGACCATGAAGGTAAAATTATAGAGATTCAGTCTCTTATGTAGACTTACTAACAACTGTTCTTCTCATGAACCATTCACAACTGAGCAAGGAAAATAGGAAGTGATAGTGGTACAAAGTTCCCTCTGCTGTATACAAGAAGAAAAAAATAAACAGAACAAAGAAAAGAATTGCCGTATTTACTCAAATCTAAGCCGCACTCGAATCTAAGCCGCACCTGAAAAATGAGACTCGAAATCAAGGAAAAAAAAATTTCCCGAATCTAAGCCACACCTGAAATTTGAGACTCAAAATTCCAAGGGAGAGAAGAGTTTTAGGCCGCAGATCCAAATCGAAACAAAGTTTGTCCACTCTAATATGAGGCACAATTTAGGTCGAATGAATGACTATACAGCTACAGTAGTTTGGTTCAAGTCTTAAACTTAGCAGTTAAGCTTTACCATGTAGCCATTGCTATGCATTAGGTGCTCCATCCGTATTTATACGGGTACCATTCCTTTTTCACGTGCTTCGTCTGGTTTGAATTGATTGCTTATTTTTCTTTGATCTGGTAAGTGCCGTTCTCTTTGTTATAGATGTTTACGTCACTCTAAGCTGAAAGTGCATTACTGTACTGTGTCACACATTGTTTGTCGCATTCTGATAGTGAGTGGTTACGACTTGTCGCCGCTTGCGGCTTGGCTTGCTTTTGTGCGCGCTACCGCCGCTTACAATAAAAAAAAAAAAAAAGAGGAATCGTCTCATTAGTGAAACAATGGCAAGAGACTGCTTGCCATTTGCTGTTACTTACACTGCTGCTTTCTTTGATAATGATCAACAAGAACCAAATAATAGACTGCGTATGATAGAAGATGTTCTGAACGAGAGTTCAGCGAAAATTTTTCTCCGGTTGAAAATCTTTGCAGACGCCTCTGTAATACATTACATTCTGCACAGAAATTAGTCATCTTAGATTTAAAAATCTTGTCAATTCTGACTGTATCACTATTAGGCATAAGAACAATATGAATATAAACATGACAGATGTATATTATTCCGCGTTTGCTGTTGTCTCACTCGAGTTTTGTAGTTTATTAGGCAGACAGGATTTAAATGAGGTAGCAGCAAACACGAAAGAATACATGGCAAAATGTTTATATTCGTACGGTATTATTCTTATGGTGAAAAGAATACTGCATGCGATTCACAATTCATAAAAGTTCTTATTAGCAACGATCTCTTGTCACAGGTAGGAAAAAATTCAGAACGTAGAGTTGGCCATATTGACAAACATCCCAAACAATCTTGCCAGTCGGATTTTCGTAGTACGTTGAAATGCTGCTACATTCGAAGATGAACAATACGGAATTTGTATCTGCTTCGTTGGATAATGTATGAAAATGCAGCGGTCAAAACTCGGGGCGGTGAAAAAAAGCTCGTCTTCCACACTACATAATTCAACAGCAGAAGTTAGTTGTGGCGGCACCTACCAACATTTTTCAGAACTTCCGCTTACTTTGCACTCGATTCTAAGCCGCAGGCAGGTTTTTGGATTACAAAAACCGTAAAAAAAGTGCAGCTTAGATTCGAGTAAATACGGTGAGTGTCAGTGAAGGAGCTAAGTGTGTGTGTGTGTGTGTGTGTGTGTGTTGTGTGTGTGTGTGTTGGTGTTGTTGTTGTTGTTGTTGTTCTCAACTACAGGCTGGCACAGTTAAAAGTAGCCTGGCTCCCCTTTGAATGAGAATGCAATATTTCGACTCCTGAAATAGAGTAAATAGCTACTGCAATTGACAATTTTATGCAATAATCAATTGTTAGCATTCTTCTGGCAGCATTTCTGTTTATTTCATCAGTGAAGTTAGATGTTTCTCTTTGCGGTCTGCAAAATGACTTTCTTGATAAGAGAAAGAATTGAAATTGTGGAAGCATTTGTGAAAACAGGTTGGATTGATACAAAACTTTTTGCGTCAAGTACTGGCTAGAGGACTACCAGCAAAGAGAGCAATACAAAGTCTGTATAAAAATCGGTGCACCCGTGGATCGGTGCAAAATTTAAAACGACAAAGAATTCCTTCAGTTTGCACACCAGAAGTTATTGCAAACATTCGGTGAAGAATTATTCAGAGCCCAAACTCTACACATAAATTGGACCAATAGGTGCATGTGAGTAGGAGGTGTTGCCAGCAGAAATTGAAAAGTCTTAATCTGAAGCCACATTCTGTGATGATTGTGCAGCAATTACAGGAGGATGGCAGTCAGAAACGTGTATATTATGGTATGTGGCTTTTGAATAACACCAACAACAGTTTGTTAGACCCTTCCCATTACACTGTGAATGATGATTTGTGGTCTCACCTTTCTGGCCATGTGAATTCACAGAACACGAGGTACTGGACAATGGAGAACCCTAACATTGTGTATCAACAACCACTCCATTATGAAAAAATTGGCCTTTGGTGCAGTGTAACAGGAACACACATCATTGAACCGATATTTTTTGACACTGCTCTCAACACATTTGCATATGTTGAAATTTTTGATACATTTTGTGCTCAAATCACTGAATATGAAAGACAATACTGCTTCTTCCAGCAAGATAGGGCAACATATCACTTATCTGAGGTATCCGTGGAAAGACTTCATGATGTTTTCACTGAGGAACAAACTGTCAGCAAACATTTATGGCCACCACTTTCACTGGATCTAAAAACATCTGATTCTTTTCCTGTGGGGACACTTGAAGAGCAAGGTCTGTGAAGCAAATCCACATGCAATACATGAGCTGAAAGACATCAGTCATGAAATTGCAGCCTTCGATATTCAAACTGTATGCAGGGTGTATCTGAATATGTTTAGATGTGCACAGCTGTGTATTGATGTTGTAGGGGGTCACTTTCAACATCTTCTATAAATGTATTTTTCATTGTAAATAAATGGTAAGTCCATTTCAGCTCTCTGTTTCTGTAATTTCACTGCATTTCCTTTGCACTTACATGGGCTACTTTCATCTGCACCACCTGTATAATCACCACATAAGTTGAAATGTTTTCTTTAATCTCCAGTAGCTGTAATAGTCTGTGCTGAAACTAGCTATAATATTATGATACAATATGATATTGCAGTGCCTGTGTTGTTCAGAAGTACAGTGAAATGTTCCTTCAGACGTGCATCCGTTATACAGCTGATGCTGCCCATATTCACAACTGGGAATACATTGCACGTATCTGTAATATTGTGTCACTATTTTAATCTCTGGAAGTGTGATTTTGTGGCGGCCTGTGGCTTTATTTGGAATTTATCTTATCACAGCTTTGACGAGATTGCTGAAACATCTGTACCAAAGAGCAGTGCAATACAGCTGATTCTGACGTCAGGTGTACGTATCTTGTTATACACACACAGAGCCAACCAGATTCAGTCAATGATTGACAGGTACCAGCTGGATTATGATAAGGTAAGCTGCAACCTGTTTCTTTTTTTTTATTATAGCTAACATTATTACTACCTCCAGCTGTAAAATTGGTGTAGCACAGCAAGGTGAGTACAAAGGTTTTTTTACACACCCTTGGAGAATTTAAATGACTTTAAATATTCATGATGGTAGCTGAGATCTGTATTTGATGAAGAATTATGCATACTGTGGCAATAGCTTTGGTTACAGTTGGGGTCAGCACCAATTTTTAAGAAGAAAGTAGTAACACAATTTAAAGTTAAGTTACATAAATTTTGTGAGGCTACGTTTGGATAAGCTTGTTTATAAACAGCCATTTTTATGATAATGATATTATGAAAGGATAGCTGCTACTCACCATATAGAGGAGATGCTGAGTCGCAGATAGGCAGAACAAAACGACTGTCAGAAAGTGAGTATTTGGCCAGACTTCTGGTTTTGGCTGCCAGAAACTGTGGTTGTGTGTGTGTGTGTGTGTGTGTGTGTGTGTGTGCGTGTGTGTGTGTGCTGTCTATTTTCAATGAATGCCTTGTTGGCCAAAAGCTCACTTTCTGACAGTCTTTTGGTTGTGCCTATCTGCAACTCAGCATCTCTGCTATATGGCGAGTGGCAAGTATCTTTTTCATAGTATTGTTACATTCTATCCTGGAATTTCCATTGTTTGCTTCATTTTTATGATAAAGCACTCTCAATGTTGTGATCTGATGTTGTCACACTTCATATTACTGTAACAGCTGTAAAGTATATTCATCTTTTGTTCACTATGAACTGCACATTGATGACAGTATATGCTCAATAGGATAATAGTCATTGATAACTGGAGATTAACAAACATAAGCAGGCAACTTAATGCAACCATGGACAACTTTTTGTCACAGTTCAAACCAGTGGTGGCTCAAGCAAAGTTTTACCAATGTGCTTCAATATTACAAAAAAGATTGGGTTCCACTATGTCTTTCAATGAACACAACTTAATACTGTTGTGATAATAGCTCTAACCTAATGCACTAAAATCAAGTATTTTTTTATACGTTTATGATTTCTGCTATGTTTGTTTATTAATGCATTAATGTGTCCTAGGTCTTTCACTCCCCTCTACACCACTCATCGCTCTTCTCGAATAACAAACACAAAGAGCAAAATAATGTGTTACAAACGTTACACCCGTAGACTCAACTCTTTTCATAAATTTTCGTACTATATTTCCTCATATACTTGCTTTTTTTTTTTTTTTTTTTTTTTTTTGCCACCATTTATAGCATTTTGCTTACAAGGTTCGTAATTGTAACTAAATTGAACATACTAATTTTAGACCTGTGAATTGACCAGTTTGAATGTATTTAAATTATACAATTAATTATCTAACATTGCGAGGACAAAAAGAAAATGTAGATAGCAGCTGGGGGAAATGCGAGCCAACAAATTGCCAGTCAATGCACGTGACCACTGAGCCACAGCACCTATATATCAAATGCCCCTCAAAAATCCCTCAATTCTATGCTTCCATAACACTTTACAAAGAAAAATACCATCCTGGTGCTGTGAGCAATATAGCACTTGTAGGGCCGGAAGGCATAATGACACATTAGGGCATGCACAGTGGAAACCAGACACTTGCGTCCCTTCTCTGAGTTGATTGTAGCATGGCTGACCATAATTTTAGTACTCGACACTGGTTTCTGGTTATCATGGAAAGAGCACTAAAAAGCATGTTTTTCAAAAATTGTTCAAATGGCTCTAAGCACTATGGGACTTAACATCTGAGGTCATCAGTCCCCTAGACTTAGAACTACTTAAACCTAACTAACCTAAGGACATCACACACATTCATGCCCAAGACAGGATTCGAACCTGCGACCATAACAGGCACGTGGTTCTGGACCGAAGCGCCTAGAACCGCTCAGCCAAAGTGGCCGGCAGCATGTTTTTGTCCATTTTATTTGCATACCAGCACTCGCTCAAAAAGAAATGGTGTAATTTTATTGCATTTTCCAGCCCACATTCAAAGGGAAATGGCATAATTTTTATGAGATTTCCGGCTCATATTTGAGGAGAAATGGCACAATTTAAGTGTGATATTTACAGTGTGTTGTAGCACATTAGTACATGAATACTGACCACCTCTGGTTCAAACAATTTTGTATTGGTTTATATTTATGAACATGCTACTGCAAATCAGAAACACAGTAACATCAAAAGAATGGGAAGCAACTGATGTAAGAAAAGCCAGTGGTTGGTTGAAGTTTGCTGGAAAAGTCTGCGATGTTCAGTGAAGAAATTATTGTGAACATCTTGAGGAATTCTTGTGCAGCTGCATGATGTTGTTTTAAAAAAAAGATTCAAGTGCTATAATTGGAACACAGAATTACTTCTTATACAAAGATATTATGGTGTTTCACAAAATAGTGTGCATTTTGCTTTAAGTTTGACTTTTTATGTAACCTTCTCTTGTGTGTTGGCCACAATTGACTACTATGTTTAAAAAAAATTCTTCAAATAATTTTTTGTGTTATTTAAAGGGTACATATTTTGTATATCCAGTGTGAGCATAAAGCCATTTCTTCTTCATATTACCACACTTTTCCTTTGCTGACTATGTTTGATCAAAGAAGTAGTAATGTTACTTTTGTATGCAAAATTGTATAAGAATCACACAAGGATTGTTACTGCAGTTTCATTGTAATGATTGCAATACCTGCTGTGTACTGTCTGTAAACCACCACATTTGTTTACACTAAAATATCAGGTTTTTGAAGAAATATTTTACCCATTTGTAAACATGACCTTCAGGGTCACTGAACCATGACCCTGCAGCCACAGCTCTACTTTTGTAGTTTCACTTGGTCATGGGCAGTGGAGCGTGTGGCTTACTTTGCTGGTTTTCTGAGATTGCTTCTTCTCTTCATACTTTCTGCCTTATTCATTTAACAACAGACTGAAATATATGTAGCACATAAGTGACAGGAAAGTATTGTGAGAATATAATCTGGATGAGAAATCATAAATTTTATCACACTGTCAGAGCCCTTGCTTATTCCTGCTCATTGCTGCATTTTTGTTTTATCCTTTAGGTAAAGTGTGAAAGAATGAGTTTAAAAAAGTACAAATATAAGCAGTTATAAATTATTGCATGGGAAGTGTATGTGATTTAGGGAAATACTTGTGAAAAATATTTTGTCAGTTACCATGTTTCAGGCAACTCAAAAGGAGATAATCCAGAGTACATGTTTTGAATTATTATAACTGTTCAGACGGAAAGTTTCCTACAGATGTACAAGCCTATACACCTACACCACTCAGTGTTTCCTGTAATTTCTAAAGCTCTGCTATTTCTTCTTCACTGTCCACTGCCTTCGTGACTCATTCAAGAAAATGGAAGGATAACTTACCTTTTGAAGGAATCCAAAGTCTTTATAAGTTGAATAATAAAAAAAGGAAGAGTAAATTCATTCTGGAAATGAAAGATTAGTTATTCCTGTCTCATTTAGCAATAACAATTTTTCCACTTCCTTTCTTCAGCATAATTATGAAGGTGATTATGACTTAAATCAGTACAACAGAACGGTGAAGAAACATTGCCAGTACAAAGGGTAACTATGTTCAGTAAAAAATGCAAGGTTGCAGAGTGTGACAGGAGGATGTTACTACTTTCCAAAAGGTGTTGACATATTTAGTCTGTAAACAAGCTTTTGTGTTACTGAAATATGTTCCATCTTCACTAGGTACAACAAAAGTGTTTTGAAACATAGTGTACTGTTACCCAGTGGCAAAGAATGTTGCTTTGAAGAGCTTGTAATCAGAACAGCTAAATCAGGCTGAGCAGTGTATAATATGACCTTGAGGAATGGTACACAATTGACAACTACCATTGTGTTTGCATTGTGGAGTGAAACAAGTGAGAAGAAACAACTTTCACAGCAGTTGGAAGGTTTTATTCTTGTTATGAAAGCTGAAAGTGGAGCTGGTTAGTGAGGCATGGCATGAGAAGACCTTCCACAGACAGTACTGATCTGTCTGTCTTGACTGTTGGTTTGAATCTCATCCAGTGACTGCAGGGACAGTAGTAATGTTATCACCACAGTGTTTTCTCTGGCTTGTTGAACTTCCAGAATCTCCTCAGTTACCACCACCACTACCACCACCACCACCACCATTACCACCTCCACCTGTGGCACAACATTTGCAACAACATTGTCATGGACCAGTATTGTTAGCACCAGAAGTTGGACCTATCTCAGCAGTTATGTGTAATGCTTTGACTGTTTTGGAGGACTGGTATGAAGCAGTGCAATGTGCTAGGACTTTAGGACTTGTTCTGGATCTTTATCGGGCAGTAAGTGCAGGAATAAACCCATCTGACTGGTGCTCACAGGTAAAAGACATTACATTAAGTCTTCCAGTTCTCCCTCCCCTCCCAAACCAATTTAGTCGTTCAGCTTTTATTACTGTGTTGTTAATTTATTGTACTGGTTTGTATCAGCAGTTTTGTTTGCTGCATAAAAGAGAGTTTTTTCCAAAATTTAATTCTGTCATTCATAAGATATCTATGGTACAATACAGCTTTAGTGATACGGTGTATAGGGTAAAGAAGGTAGTAAGGGATCCTTTGAGATTTATGTGATAACACTGAATTCAGTGAAAACTGTTTGTTAACACACTGTTGCATACCTTTGCATCCTTAGTACAGGACAACTGGTCCATCAAATTTATACTGTCAGACCACTATTATTGCATTGTAGTGTTCTGAAATACTAAGAAGGAAATGTAAGTGACACTGAATGTTTTAGTTGATCCTGGGGAGAGTTGAAGCAGGAGATTTGGGTTTGAATCCAAGTGTTACAGATTGTCAGTTTTCAGGGGAGATGTATTATGTACATGGATTTGTGGACACATTCTTTAATAACATGCTGTTTTAAGCACATCGGAGTTTGTTATGGTAGCAGGATTTCTATTGGAATCTCTCTCTCTCTCTCTCTCTCTCTCTCTCTCTCTCTCTCTCTCTCTGTCTGTCTGTCTATCTATCTATCTGCATATATATCCATCTGTCTGTCTATCTCTAATAGGAAACAGGCTGACACAGTAATTGTTTGTCATTAAATGGGGTAGTATTGCAGGAAAAGATGATGTGAATATTTCAAGCGACTGGTAAATTAATAGCAAATCTTTAACAGTGTTGTAGTTCTCTCTGGTAATGTATTTTTTGTGACATAGATTAGTTATTGAAGAGAAAAGAACAAGAATTACTAGAAAATTGAAAAGAGGATATTTTGTTTTCTGTTTCATACAGAAATATAATTTGCAAAATATTTTATTTCTGTTATGACAGTATGGAAAGAACAGATCGCTACTCATCACTTAGAAGAGGCACTGAATCTCAGACAGGCACAATGAAAAAGAATGCTAAAATATTAAGCTTTTGGGCAGAGTCCTTTTTTCGACATAGAAAACGCACACCCATTCACACAGGCTCAACTTGTACACACATTCGCATTGTCTCCAGTCACTGAAGCCTGACTGTCACTCAGTGCCCGAAGACAGTGGCCATGTGTGTGTGAAATTGTGTGTGTATGTGTTTTATATTTCAGGAGAAAGACTTTGTCTGGTTGTTCGTATTCAATATTGGATTTTTCCACTGTTTTATTTCTGTTATGGGTATTTATTTGTGGAAATCAGGCTCTAGATAGGCATATAGTGCTAGCAGTGTAAACTCGTGTGGTGTCATTGGTTGGTGGTCCTATGTATGGGTCAGCATAGGGATGACAATTATGGGCAAGGCTGAAAACTCTTGCCAGGACATAGCCTACATGTCTCGGATACCATCAGGCTGGCTGGCAGAGTTAATATCCACAGCCAAAAAGACAGTGTGTTCTGTACATGCCCATTTGAAACTGACAGGTAGTTTAATAAAATACAGAAGTAACTTAAAGGTGCCTTTGCGTATGAGTGAAAAAAGCTGGAGTGTGATTCATTCAACTGATTTATCTTAGGTGTTGTGTGGTAAAACTGAGGAAAGTATCAGTATTACTGAAAAATGTGAAACCTGTTTCTAAACTGAGAGAAGTATCAAAACTGGCGAAAAACATAAACATTGCGTTGTAAATATTTTAGAAATGAGATCATGTAACACCTCAAGCTACTGTTCAATTTATTATTTATTGTGCAGCTGGTCTCAGTCAAAGACCATTATACAGCACCTGTTGTAGACACATTACTTTTTTATATATTTATTTATATTTTTTTTATTGTAGTCATCAGATGATGGCTTTTGCAAATGTCATATTGTTACAAAAGTATAGTACCTTTCACATTTGTGAACAAAGATTTAATATGTGACATATTTAACAATAAAGGTTAATACATAATATATACAGCTTAAAATGTTTTCAGTGAAAACAGGCAATTATTTGCAAGAAAAGTGTTTAATTTTGTTTTAAGTGGATCCCCAGTATGTCCTCTTATTGATTCTGACAGATTGTCGTACCGCATTGAGCCACTGAGATAAAGACTATGGTCTGTTGCTTCTAACTTTTTTTGTAATAACTGTACTTATTTTTTGCGTTGTGATTACGTACATCATAACATTTGGTTGTGTCACTCTGACGGCTTACAAAAAAGGTGACAAGTACACACACACACACTTGCTCACACAGTGAGATATTTATTTTTAGTTCGGACATCACGGCAGGTTTCCCGGGATTTCAGATCATGTATCAGCATTACAGCTGTCTTTTGTAGCTCCAGTATTCTGTTCAAGTTTAATTCAGCAGAAGATGCCCACAGCTTTATCCTATAACTTATAAATGGGAAAATTCTCCAGCAGTGCAATTTTAGACATTTGGCTAAACAGGTACAATGCGCTGCTTATTTTCCTGCAAACGTAGTTAAAATGATTTTCATTGCCATCCAAGTATATACCAAGGAATGTCATTCCCTTTATGTGAAATTCCATAAATACATCTGTGGTATGAGTTGGCTGTTTTAACTCCAGTAGCTGTAATTTAATGATATTTACTTTTAGGCCTTGGTTACTAAAATATTTAGTCACCTCAGATATCCCGTGTGTTGCAAAATAGGTTATTCCTCCTCATTGTTACCATAAAATGGTACAGATGTGTCATCTGCATAAGTAATTATTTAGGAATTAGAAGGATGTATAACATCATTCACATACATAAGAAAAAGAAATAGTCCCAATATTGACTCCTGCTCCACACCCTTCATTACTGTTTCAGTCATAGACTTGATGTTGGTATTTCTCACCCCATTTTGATTGTTTTAAATTTGTTTATTGTTTACAGTTTTTTAGGGAAGTAGGTAGGAGTTCAAGAGTAAGATTCATACTGTAATCTTCATTTTCATATAGTTAACCTTACCTGTGTTTGCCACACAGAATATGATTAAAGGTGGTATATTAATATAATTGCATTGATACTACACATTCATTATTTCTTGAAGCTTCACTAAACTGATGTGAAAGCTTATTGACATCACAACATCCTGATTGAGATGGTTCAGCTGGCAAGAGAAAAGACTTGCAGTGAGGAAGAGAGAGATCGAGTTTTACTTCTCATCATAGTTTCTCTTAATCACTTCATGTTGAGTCTAGGATGGTTTCTTTATATGGCTCACAACTGATTTCTTTCCCTTTCCTTGTATGACTGCAAAAGGACTATTTCTAATGATATCAAATGGACATTACACTGTAACTTTCCTTACATCACAACATCAGTCCAAAGATGTGTGTCATGGTTTTTATTGTTATTGTCTAGTTGGTTGTTTCTTCCCATATCCAATGCTCATAGTTGCTTATTTCTGGAATATTTACAGGACAGCTGCTGAGTGGCTACAAACACATTTCCATGAGTAATATATGTGGGAAACTCAGAAATTGGGGAGAACCTCCCGTGCCACAAACAGGAGGTGGGCTCTCTGAACATGATTTTGTAGGGTGTTGTTTATTTATTAGTATGTACTGCCAAGAAGGACCATATTCTCTTCACACTAATGATGCATATGTCCTGTACGGAAAGTAAGGCTAAACTGTGAACACTGTGCTTTTTGTTGTGTGGGTAACACTGTCTCTGGCTGTGACTGAACAATTGTACGAGGGTGGTTCAGAAAGTAACCTCCGATTGGTCACAGTGCGGGTTGTGGGGGGAGTAGCGACGCCATCTGTGCGTTCACGCACTCAACAGGTCAGTCGGCATCAAGCCGTGGTCGAGTGAACGTCGTACCTGCGCTAGTTTAGTTTTTGTGGCAGTTTGAAATGTGTGCTGCAATAGAAAACCCCGCCAAATGTGAAGTGCGTGCTGTCATAAGGTTTTTTACAGCCAAAGGACATTCTGCAGCAGCTATTCATCGTGAGCTTTGTGCCGTGTACGGACCAAGAGTTATGAGTGAAGGAGTTGTCCATGAATGGGTACGTTTATTTAAAAGTGGACGAGAAAACGTTCATGATGAAGAGAGGAGTGGTAGACCATCATTAGTGACTGACGAACTCGTTCAGACAGTTGATGCAAAAGTTCGTGAAAATCGACGTTTCTCAATGTCGGAGTTGTCTACTGGTTTTCCACAGATTTCTAAGACTCTCTTGTACGAGATAGTGACAGCAAGATTGGGTTACCGTAAGTTCTGTGCACGATGGGTGCCCAAAATTCTTACCGACCACCACAAAACTCAAAGAATGGCCTCTGCATTAGACTTTCTGTCACGTTATGAGGACGAAGGAGAACCATTGTTAAACAGAATCGTGACCGGTGACGAAACCTGGATTAAGTGCGTGAACCGTGAGACAAAAGAACAATCAAAGATGTGGGCACATTCAAATTCGCCTACCAAACCAAGAAAAGCCTCGCAAGATTTTTCTGCCAGAAAACTGTTGGCAACGGTGTTTTGGGATGCCAAAGGGGTGTTGTTGGTTGAATTCATCATTAATCAAGACGTGTACTGTGAAACAATAAAAAAGTTACGACGGGCTATACAGAACAAACGCCGTGGTATGCTGACTTCCGGTATCGTTTTTTTGCACGATAACGCCCGTCCTCACTCTGCTCGCAGAACAACGGCCCTTCTTGAGTCCTTCAAGTGGGACGTTATCAACCATCCACCTTACAGCCCAGACCTGGCGCCAAGTGATTATCACCTCTTCATGCTTTTGAAGAAATGGCTCGGGTCACAGCGGTTTGATGACGACGAAGAGCTCAAAGATGCGGTCACAGGCTGGCTCCAGGCACAAGCGGGTGATTTTTATGCAGAAGGAATTTCAAAGCTTGTGAAGAGATACGATAAGTGCCTCAATCGCTATGGAGACTATGTAGAAAAATAGTGCAAAGATGTAGTTGTAAGATGTATATATTAAAATATTTTTATTTAAATTGGTGTATTTTTTTAAATCAACCAGAGGTTACTTTCTGAACGGCCCTCGTACAACCAAACTGTGGGGGACTGAAGAAAGTTGTAAATGAAGACAAGGACTGCATTTGTTAAACAGTGAATGTACAAACTATTCAAAAGAGAATCATCAGCCATTTGACATTCACTGCCGGCTAAAAGTGTCCCCCTTATCTTTTTCCATGCATTACTGTCTTGGATATGCACCCATGCTGCTCTCTTTGTTTTGTAATGCCACCTACCATCTTTGATTAGGTCGTTGTCTTAGTCTTTTGTTATCTTTTGATATCCATCAAAGAACTTCCTCAGGCTATCTATCATCTATTCATGTGGCTACCGTTCCTAATAATCTTAATATCATATTGAGTACAGTCATACTTATGTCTTCCATTCAAGTCTATTCCTGGATTGTTTTGCTTGTTTTCCTGTATATACTAGTAATTCCTAACATCCATTACCCACAGAGCATCCCTCAGTTTTTTATATAGTTTTTACGTTAAAAGTCAGTGTCTCCCTGCCAGTCAGAATTCTTAAAACACACTGACTGTAACTTTCCCATTTCACATGTATTAGAATATTTGCTATGAACACTCTGTGTAGTTTACCAAGATAATTCAGGTGGGTGTTCCTCTTCTGTTTTATTTCTTTAGCAGTCTATCCAGTCTTTGTTTAAATATAAAAATTCATCAATTGTTTTTATAATTTCATTGCTAAATTCAACTGTTTACTTTTATATGTACTGACGTACATTATTTTCATCTTATTAAAATTGATTTTCAGTTGTACTTTCAGACTTACATATTAACTTCTTCTATTCATTGCTGAAGTTTAGCTGCACTGGGTGCAAACTGTATAATGTCATCAGCAAAATGATGGTGATTCAGATATGTTCCATTGCCACACATTCTTTTTTTGCTTTCCTACTTTCAAACTCTGTAAACTTCCAGCTTAGATCCATTGAGAATAGTTTTGGTATTATGAAATATCTTGGACTGGCTCCTCTTTCAATTTTGAATACATCACTTGTCATATACAGTCTAATGATAGCTGTTTGGAGGAGAATAATGAATAATTAAAGCTGCTTTAATATATCATTTATTTTTCAGTCCCAGTTACACATTGCACACTAGGTTTGATCTCCTTGGACTCTGTTCTTATCAGTGTAATTGTGTCAGCAACTCATCATGTCTCCATCATTACAACAGAATGTGGTCCTTATACAGACATGACAGGTTGCTGACACAACTACATGACTTGAATATGATCCAGGGAGATCAAGACGAACCATACTGTAAAAAAATGTACAACATAGATTGAAAAATAAACAGTATATTAAAGTTGTTTTAATTATCAATACAGTTGCTGTTCTTTCGTGATGGATATATCAGCTATAGTGAATAGTAACTGTTATTGAAACATATGTTGCTTGATTATAAGAAATATTCATTGGGACATTTTTGTTGCGCATTACCAGTCTGAATTTGCGGAGGCAGTTACAGATCAACAGCCAGCAGGTACAGAGAAATCTTCTTATGGGGCAGCCACAACTGTACAAGTACATTTTGAAAAATGTAGAAACCACAGGACAGTTTGCTACATCTACAATCTCTTATTGGGTACATGGCAGTTACAGTTCTATCATCTGCAGTAAACTGCAATGATAAAAATATTCTGTTACATGTGAAAGGGAGGGGATCCTTAAGTTTGAAATATCAGATATGGAACTATGTGGCTAAAATTTCAGAAGTAAAATAAATTAAAAGAGAGAACATGATGTTACTTATAAATAAAATCACTTGATCATCTGAGGTCATCCTTACCCCAGTATTGTCATGGAACCAAAGGTTCCACGTCAAAAGAGTGAAAGGGACCTAAAAAATCTGAAAAAACAGACGTCACAACCAAACACCATCATCATCATCTTGGACAGTTTCCAGCCTCTGCCCAGGTCTGTATGGAACATAGGCCTCTCTGTCGTCTTCTATCTTGCCACCATCTCTCCGTCTTCACCTTGGTCCAGTCTTCTCCTTTCTTCTGGATGCATTCCTCTACCCCTTTGAGCCATCTGTCTCTCGGTCTTCCTCGTGGTCTCTTTCCTTCCAGTTTCATCTTGTGTATCCTCCTGGATTTCCTCTTCTCCTCCTTTCTCTTAATGTGTCCATACCATGTCAGCCTTGCTTTCTCTGTCTCCTCCTGTAATGGTTCCACCTTCATTAACTCTCTGATCCTCTCATTTCTTAATCTGTCTGTCTTTGTCACTCCAATACTGTTTCTCAAGAATTTCATCTCACTAGCTTGTACTTTGCTTTTCTCTCTTCCTTTCATAACCCAGGTTTCTGATGCTTATGTCAGGATCGGGACATAGTATGACCATTATATAACCTTTTTACTGATTTAGGGTACATCCTTGCTCGATATCAGGCTTCTGACACTCTTCCGAAATACTTCTGCTTTTCTCCCCTGCTCATTTATTCTTCATCTTCCTGTATCAGGCTTCCTAGGTACTTGAAACTCTTCACTCTCTTCAATTGTTCCCCACCAATTGTTATTCCAGTTGTTCCTCTCTCCTTCTTTCTTGTGATAATGATCTCACTCTTATTTATACTAAATTTCATCCCATATTCTTGTACTGTTCGTCCCCATACGTCCAACTGCTCTTGTACTTGCTCCTCCTTATTCCCCCAAATCATCAGATCATCTGCAAACACCATAGCTTTCATCTTCCTTTCACCAATTACTTGTGATACTGTACTCATATCATTCATCACTACAATGAATAGTAATGGCGAAAGTGCACTTTCCTGCCTTAATTCAAGCTGATCTCTCTCCTCCTACTTTCACACAGCTCACACTTCCATGGTACATTTCCCTTATCCTCCAAATAATCTGTTTTGCTACTCCTCTTTTCTCCAGGTCTTTCCACACAACCACCAAAAGATCAAAATAATGAAACATGTAAAAAGCAATAAAAATTGGGGAGGATCACATACTGCATAGAATTACGTATAAGAATTTTATAACAGCTGTTCCCCCCTGATGTGTGACGGGGAACACAAACAGGAAAACTATGTAACTGTAATTACTAGCTAAGAGTGCTGAAGCCGCACACTTAAGACTGGTATTTGCTATTACATATTTTCCTGTTTGTGTTCCCAGTCATGCATCATGGGGAACAGCTGTTGTGGAATTTTTGTAAGTCATTATCCTCTTCATTCCCCTCTATCCAACATTTGGTCGGGTTGAGGTATCAATGGTGCTTCGCCACTTTACTCAGTCTTTCCACCATTCTTCTTCCACAGTTTGGTTCCATAGCAAGTTTCTTCTCCTTAAACTCAACTTTATTGTATCAATCCATCTTGTTCTTGGTCTTCCTCTTGGCCTCTTGCCCTCAATCTTGAACTCCATCATTCTTCTTGGTATTCTTCCCTCTCCCATCCTCTTCATATGCCCAAACCATTTTAATGTATTCTTTTCAATTTTCTCAGTCAACTTCTCCACTCCAATTTCCTTCCTAACATACTCATTATTCACTCTGTCTCTCCTCGTCTTTCCTAGCATATTTTCATAAACCTCATTTCACTGGGTTGTATCCTAGTCTCCTCTCTTCCAGTCGTAGTCCAAGTCTCTGAGCCGTAAAGTAGTATGGGTGTGAAGTAAGTCTTGTATAGCACCAGCTTGCCCCTCATTGGCACTTTCTTTCCCTACACCAAGCCCCTCACACACTGGTAAAATGTACTACTCTGTTGTATTCTTTGCTAATTTCTGCCACCAAACAAGCATTCCCCATTAATACACTTCCCAAATATTTAAAGTTGTCCACTATTTCAATATCCCGTCCCTTAATATGAATTTGTTCCTTGCCCTCTCTATCCCCTCTGGTCACCACCATGGTCTTGCTTTTCAGTTTCATTCCATATTTCTCGACCTTATCATTTAGGATATCTATTTGTTTTTGTACCTTCTTACTGCTTGTTCCCCACATCACAATATCATCAGCAAATAGTAACAGCTTCATCTCCCTTCCTCCATGGGCTTCTTTCATCTCTTTGACTATTTCATCCATCACCATTATAAATAGTAGTGGTCATATCACACTTCCTTGTCTTAGTCCTGTAACATTCTTAAACCATTCAGTTCTTCCAACTGGTGTCTGCACACAACTAGAGCTTTTTTCATATATTGCCTGGATGACTTCAAGTGTTAGCTTTCCAACTCCCTTTCTCTTCAAGGCTGCCCATACCTTTTCCCTGGGAACACTGTCATATGCTTTAACTAGGTCGAGAAATGTCATCACCAGATCTTTCCCATACTCCCAATGGTTTTCCATCAACTGTCTCATTCTGAAGATTGCATTTACTGTTGATCTACCCTGTTTTCCATGAAATATGTGATTTCTCCCCCACTCCCTTCTCCCTCCCTCACACACACACACACACACACACACACACACACACTCTCTCTTTTATTACATTTTACATGTTTTGTTATTTGGTATTTTGGTGACCAGTTGTTTTGTCTATTTTTTTCGGATTGTGTTAGGTCCCTTTTGCTCTTTTGACACGGGACCTTTGGTTCCATGACAACATTGGGGTAAGGATGACCACAGATGACTAAGTGATTTTATTTGTAAGTAACCCTGTTCTCTCTTTTAATTTGTTTCACTTTTGAAATTTTTCCACATAGTTGCTTGTGGAGATAACTTGTTCCTGCAGATTGAGACACAGCTGTCTATATGGCATTTTCCCTACAGATGCATGGTACAATGAATGTACACAGCCATCAAGAGATAATTACAAAACATTGATTAATGAATCATTTCAAGGATAAAGAGAGATATTTTAAGGTAGGAAAGAAAAATATTGAAAGAGTTAAATTAATACAGGTGATATGTAATTTTTTAAGGTCTGTTGTACTTAAACACCAATTCGTAAAAGAATTGATTTCCTACAGTAATGCAGTTTCAGATGTCTAATGAATTTACAAATGAATTCATTTGTTAAATATTTGACATCAAGCGTATAGGGAACAAAAAGTTTAGAAAAGATTTGAAATTATGTTTAAAGTTTGTTAACAGTCACTAAGTGATCTCATTATCTGACACTGAATGAGCATAGTGTGGGTAATTTGCATACTGTTTTAAGCAAAAGCTAGTTTTTTATGCATCTCAATGTTTATAACATCACATCTGCTGAACTGTGAATCGTACAATATATAATTGTACAAGTACAGTCAGTGGTATATCTGGACACCGTCTGTGAAATGTAGTGAAAATACATTGTAGTAAATAAATAATAAATTACAAACATGTCAAATGGTGGAGCATTACTGCACGAACAGTGAAAATGTAGTAAGTTATAATATTATTTGCTTTCATAGTTTTTGGGGGGTATCAGTGAGAACAATTTTCGTAAAAGTTATAAATTATGTAAGTTTGTTTGGAGTTGCTAAGTGCTCTCATTGCCATATACTCGATTAATATACCCTGTGTAATTTGCGTGCCGTGACGTAATGCTGCATCAAGCCACAATTTCTAACTGTAACACTGGACTTCTTGTGTTAAAACCTCAACATAAGATCATTAATAAAAAGCAAAGTGGTGTATGTGCAAAGGTAAAATTGAGAATTGTTCGCGTTTGGCTGAATCGTAAGAGTACCAATAATTTTAACCCAGGACAGTGATACCACTAGTAACAGTATAAGCACAAATACCTCTTTTTGTTTTAAGATGAGATATTAGTCGCCAATCGAATGTTCAAGTACGTGCAGTGCAGGAAGCGTACTAAGCATAGTATGAAATAATGTGGTTGTTAGGGATGAGGGGAAGAGGATAAAGGAGAGTTACGGAAGCCTAGCAGCAGAATCTGCCGGGTAGTTGAGTTCACTGGACGAGCCACGCACCCGCTTCCTTATTTCCTGCCTGCGGCGGCAGACAACCAGGAAGGAAGGGGAGAGGAGCAAGGGAAAGTAGAACTGGATCAAATGGATTCCGCGGCGCCGCGCGCTATGCATGAACAAGCAATTTTCTCTTTTATTGCACAGCTCCACTCTTCCCTTCTCCTCGCCAACGCCCTCTTGTTCACTCGCACGCACATTGTACTGAGCCCTTCATCACTCTCGCTTTCCTGGATAGCAAAGCTGAGGTCGTTGGCGCCGCGGCCCCATTCGACCGGCACAATCGTCAACAACAGGTGGCGCGCTGGGAATGTGCATAGCTAAATGCAGCCAACGGCTGACTGCCTGCTGCCGCCACCTGGAAGCAGCAACAGCATACAGTCTCATAGGGGAACTGCCGGACAAGCTCGTTTCTGCATGCCTGCCATGTGGATTAGTTTGGCCAACGGCGTTCGCGACCATCCTACAGTCGAAAAATGGGCGTCCTCCACAATCTTGCACATGCACAAGAACAAGACTGTACTCAACTAGCACGTCCTTTATCACATCGCGAACAACACGAGTGAACGATTAAATAGCCTACAATTAGGCCCCCTGTGTGGCATGCAGACTGGCCAGTACACTCACACTACGTTTACATGCGACAACTTCTGGAAGACGAAATCGAATTTCGGAAGCTGCTTTTCGCTTTCGTATTTGCATGTTCAAGCCCAAACCCTGAAGCGGTATTGCTAGACCGGTAAAATACCTACTTTCCGATCGTCTGTTGTTTTACACAAACTGCGTCTGGAGATCAGTTGTTCTGGTTTCTGATTTAGTCAGCACAATGGCTGTTTCTGTTCAATGAAATACGCTTTGTGCTCAGTTTGATATTTCTATTTCTCTTTCTCTGCACAAAAATTCACTCCGTCGAAATTAGCCGAAAATTTTTAAAAACAAGACTAACCTGACAACACAGGCATATTTTTTAAAAAAAACGGTTGTGCGTGGACATGGGAGCGAAAATCGATTATGGAAATAGAAACACGGTAGTTAGAACCGCCTGTCCAGACTCGGTATTGCAGTGTTTTCAACTTCACGTTATCAACCAAAGCCTTACTTGGAAACCGGCTTACAAAATTCGGTTTTGGGAGCCCCATGTAAACATAGTGGCACATTCGTTGAAGGATTTGTCTTCCTTTAGACATTTTATACCGAAAAGGAAGATACAGTTAAACATCCTGTCAATGACGAGGTCATTAGATACAAAGCATAAGCTGGAAGTGGATAAGGAGATTAGCCCTGTTTCTCTTGAAGGACTGATCCCAGTATTTGCATCAAGCGATTTAGGGAAACCGCGGAATAACTAAATCTGCATGGGTAGTCGGGGGGGATTCGAACCACCGTCCTCCAGATAGTTAATCCAGTGTTCTACTGTTAAGCTGTCTCACTAGGCGGTTTACGTGAAAAGTATACTACAAAGCTAGAGTCTAGTCGATGGTTCAGTCACTCGTTCGTCGTGTAGAATGTCAGGAAAGCTGAGATAAATTTTAATTGAGGAAATGTAGAAGACCGTTATAAGCGAACTTTACCTATTCTGTACTTGACGTCTACGGTATCTGATGTATGCCAAATCATTGTGCAAAACGGTTGAAGGAAAAATATTAAGATTTCTGAATATTATGGGAAAAGGGAGACGGAAGCAACGAACCAGATATGTACAGTAGAAACTCTTAGTGCGAAAATCACTAGCAAAAACAAGATTTTTTAAAGCTAGCATATCTCCCAGCCACATAAACAAACGTATCAATTCAGTATCAGTTTGCAGAAAGCCAACACATGAGATGGATACTCACAATAATTTCAAGCCTTTTGTCGTGGAGGCTCACCGCCGCGTTAACGTCCAGGCATTCAAACGAGTGGAACAGCAGCAGAAAAATTCTCACAGTCGGTGCATTTTTAGTCCGTAATTTCTTGTCAGACTTGCAAAGTTATACCACCGACTCTGCCACACACAGATTTGCTCTTCTGGCGCAAAAAAGTCTTAGTTCTGTTTAAAACATTTAATGCTTGCGTCTCGGCAGAATGCTTTGGTTTTTGTACATAGTCTCAGAGCGCCATTATCTTGGAGAAAAGAGATAGCACGTATCTTAAACGAATCAAAAGCTTTTTTTCCTTTTGAGCAAGATTTGTACAGCCATCAACCTATAAGGGGCAGTGAAATGAAAACGAGACATATAGGAAAAAAGTAAGTAAACTGTTTATTATTTGAAAAGTAATCGCCGCTGCTGTTAATACATTTATCCCACTATGAGACAAGATGGCTAATTTCCCATCGAAACTTCTGCAGCGTAGTCGAAACAACTTTGACAACACGTATACCGGTCCACATTCGTGGTAGTTGATTTGCTCGGACAAGTAGATGCACTCCTGGGTGCAATCATGATTTCTAGACAACTGCAAAGATTTTTTCATGAAGTCATTGACATCTTGTCCCACAGTGGGATAAAGTACTAAAAATTATGCCGATTACTTTTGAGGTTACAAACGATTTACGTAGATTTTTCCATGTGTCTCGTTTTCATTTGACTGCCACTTATACGTAATAAGGTTAGCTGCATTGTAGAGCTACACACATATAGAATTTAATACATTGTTCGAGACAATCAACATAAAATTACAGTAGAATCATAAAGCTAACTACTCTTCCGACAAAATGGTACATAAAAGACGACATGTTCTCAAGTATTTCAAGCACAGCAATGTGATTAGACGTGTCGAGAAACAGCAGCCGATGGCGAAAAAACGTTGTTGTAGACGACTTGTAACGCAGTATCTGTTCAAGCAGCCAATAAAGATATGTTTGACGTCCTCATCTTTACCGCAGTAGTACATAGTGGATGCGATCAGATCAATACGTCATAGTGTTTCGTATAACAGCCTTGGTGTCTAGTCTTCTTGAGTCGTCTGGAGCGTCGATGTGTCTCGTGCCAGAAGTTGGTAATCAGCACCGAGTTGACTTTGGCGTAATCGTTGCCTTTGTATCTGGAGGCCTCTTGTCATTCTGTGTTCCTATTGTCTCTGATTATTAAGCTGACAGCGTTAACAAGATATAGCTGGAAATTCCACGTGTCCTCTCCTTCCGAAGTAAACGTCTGCTTTTCTTAGTTTGTCTACTGTTTCATTTTCAGCAATGACACGGTGTGCTTTTACTTAGCACATGGTAACATCCTGACAGCTAATTACGAACCGCAATATCATACTCATGGTTTCATATGTCATTGGATGGTCGGGACGTCCGCTTTGCGGTTGCCGTAGCAGTTCGAACACTCGTCTTAGGATAACGAACTTATAGCCCACGTACTTCTGGACGTGTTGGAGCATTAGCCAAGAGCTCGACTGTCGTAATCGTCAGTTCCTTAGGTAGTTTGAGGTCCCATCCAATACGGCAGCTGCTTTCACAGTAAGAGGATCAACATCCAGCTTCATTCTTCGAAGCAGAGGTACTCTTTCAAAACGCATTTGAATAATCAAAGTAATTAGTACGGATTCCTCTTGGCGTATTTTTCAATTGTTTTTGTTTACTGTAATTTTGATTCTTACTGCGTGGTTAATGCCACAGATACGTTGAACAGTTACTGTTGGTGGCAGCGGCTACCGACTGTGTATTTTCTATAGTCAACTCTGTAATTCACCCGTTTCTCATTTGTTGAACTTGGAGGACAACCGTTCTGGATACCTATCAACAGCGTGTCTCAGCACTATGCTTCGGCAGCGATTGACGGTCTGTCGTAACGCACGGCTGCTGTTTGCTGTCGTGTGCGAATATAGTGGCCGAGGGCACCGTCGATACTGCTAGAAAGCTGCCGCAAACAAAAAACATGGTAGCCCCGTAGCTGAGTAGCCTGTAATGAGCCGCCTTCTTACGCAAACTTTCCCCCGCAGTTACGTGAACGCCATTATATTTAAGGCGATCTCAAGCGAGACCGAGAAAAGTGGGAAATGGCCTGTTTGCTGCTATCCGGGAAATGTGTCGCCGAGACTGTCGAGTCGTTTAGTGGCCACAGAACAGAGAAAAGTGGTCCTGTCCGCTATGGAAGCTACCCAATCCACTTCGTTAGAAACGGAATGCGACTTTCTCCCCCCCCCCCCCCCCCCCCTCAGTCCCAGCCCCCGTTACACATTGACAGGGCGACGGCGATCCTGCGTACCGATCGAGGTGGGATAGCGTTGGTGTAGTGTTGTGATCTTCGTCTTTCCAGTTTCACATGTCAATTTATTGAAATTTTTGAAAACAGAAACATTACCGAATGGGAAGGTAACTCATTCCTTCCTCGAATTTTGTCATACGTGGAGAAGGTGTCTGTAGCAACCATCAGAGTGTCCACATTTTAAAAATGTGCTATTTCACAGCACTGATGGAAGACGGAAACATCTGCAAAGAAAGTGTTTTTATTCTGTATCTGGTTGTATGGTTCTCGACTTGGCCGATCTGCCAAGGATTAGTGAGATCTCAGCAGCTACGTCTGCATAGAGTTACCGACCAATATATATTTTTTCAGCAAGGCCACAGTCCATCTCCTAGCCATTCCTATACTTCTGAATTATTTTCCCAACTCTGGTGACCGGAACATCGATTAGAAATTACATTCCTATCGAAGTGTGACTGTGCAAGTACTCCCTCGGGACAATCAGAGTGATGTCCGCCAATCATTTCATTTATAACAAAAAACATCTTCTCTGTTGCAGCATTTGGTAAATCGTCCATAATATCCTGCACATATTTTGTAGATAATTGTTAGTACTTTGAAAGTACGTCTCTTTCAGAACTACCGAGTGATGTGGCGTAGTGTCTCAAGTACTGGACTTGTATTCCTGAGGATCAGGGTTCATATGTCCTCCGGAAATTCTTATTTATGTAACCCCCCACCCCTGTCGTGTAATCCCCCATCATTCTTCTTTTAAAATTTAAAATATTTTCCCTCTTTTGTGACCTAATCATCGACGAGGCATTAACTTCTAACCTTCCTTCATCTTCATGCCTTAGCTCCCGCTTCTGGTGCTTTCGATGTGCTGGCTGGTGACATTACTGGATTGCGGGTTTCGCGTTGTGTTTGCGGTGTCTGCAGCTACGTCAGTATAAAGATAATAAGATTTTCTACTATTTTATCTTTCTCTACGTCGCCAGTTGTTATATAATATCGTCCAGACGTCTAGTTCAGTCTCGCCGGATTTTAGGCAAATAGAACATGTTGCCTTTTGTGTTAAACGTTGAGGGGACATGTGCTCCAACCCATTTTGCAGGTCGTTTCTTGTCATCACTCATTCGGCACAAGAAACGTCCGCGAGCACGTACCTCCGTGCATACCGATCGCACCAAGAGCCTCGTCTTTTTCTCTGTCTGCAAAATTTAAAGATTCTTCTTTTTGTTAGAGAGCAAATGGTGAATAAAGCATTACATCATTTGTTCATTATTGCAGATTGAACTGAGATTTGCGACTGTACCTAGAGATTTGACTGTGGTTTGACATCACTGTACGCGTGTCCGAGGACAACGGAAAGGCCTATGCGCTTTAGAAGAAAACAGAAGCCTGTAACATGACACTCTGTAATGCCGAAAAGACTTGTATGAAAGCCTTAACATCTCATGATCAACTAGATAAGTACATGTCAGTCAGTTTCTGCCTCATAACTCCTTATTTACGGAATGATGTGGAACAATCTGCTTCGCAAACATTCGTTTAGGCACTTGAGGATGACAGTGTGCAGAAGCAACTAACTAAGATCTTTTTAAGTTTAGCGAGGAAAAAAAGACTGATGACTTTATTCGTTTAGACAAAGCTTTGCCGGCACGAAGGGCAAACTGTAGGAATCATCCGGGCACTAAAAACGAGTTGAACTATGGATGTTTCGAGTTGCTAGCGTTGTACTTGGCCAACTGAGTCGCCGGGCGTAAAACAGTAACGAAAATAGAGCCGTAGTCAGCGATAGCGTGCAAGTTTTGAAAACTTCTAACCGTTTTATCACCAAGAAATGGCGTACGGTGTGTAGCCTTGTGAGTATAAGCCTGCACAGATAGCGGAACAAAAATCGTTTAATGCCAATGTCGATAGTCGCGGTGAAGTAGAAGAGAGACTGTAGTTTTTGCTTTGGTCACCGCTCTGTTGTGTTTCAACATAGTCGGAAAACATTGCAGCCGTCATACGCAGTGACTGCAACACGCCACAGAGAACTAGCGCTCGTTCTCCTTTCGAAGCCGCTGAATCAGCCCTAGTTGCAGCAGCTTTAGAACCTAGCCATCACCTACTCGTGGGAGGTGCTTCAAGCAGGTGAACACTCCTGCAAGCAAGGCAGAAGTAGGCTTCACGGCGTACGTCGACGGAAGGGCAAAACAGACATAGGACGCGGCAACTCAACGAAGAAATTACAAAAGATCAGAACTGAGTAAACGTTAACTGAAATAATTTGTCACTCACAAATATTTTAGATCTTCGTTACCTACTGTGAGTGACAGTGTGGCAGTTTCTGTTGTAACTGCAAAGCTACTATTTTGTAGGTAGGTTGCACGTAGATTCCTCGGAAATTTGAAATTATCACGCAACGACTGCAGGGTGCACAGTACATGTCATTCGGAAGAGAAACTATTTTAAAAAAGAATAAAATAAAAGTCTTCTCAAAGGTGTTATGTGGTCTAACAGTCAAATCTTGTCGTGTTATCAGTTGGAATTCATCTCCGATCCTCGATCGACTGTTATTTGACTGGGTACGAGTGGCTGACGTTATTAAAGATTGCCCCTCCATTACTGATGGCGCTTCCAAACTGAAACTGGTAGGCAGCACGTCAGGGAGGGGCCCAGCAAACCTCAAAGATTTCAACCAAAATCTTGCCATATTTCTCCAACCTTTGCACCGTAGGCAGTAGTATTCGCTTTTCGAGTGTTCTTCGTCACGCGGAGAAGCCGGTAGCTTTATATGTCGTGACGTTGTTGAGGTCATCAGTCCGAAGACAGGTTTGATGCAGCTCTCCGCACTAGTCTGTCCATCCAATGCAATTCTCTTCATCTCTGTGTAACTATTACAACCTCCTTCCAGTTGAACCTTCTTGCAGAAGTCTAGCTTGTTCTCGTGCTGCAATTTTTGCCTCTTCACCCATTCCCTTCTTAACCAAACTAACCATGCTTTGATCTTTCAGAATGCCTCCTATCAACCTATCCCTTCTTACGGTCTAGTATTGTCATAACTTTATTTTTTCCCCGGCTCGATGCAGTACTTCGTCTTAAGTTACTCGAGCTGTATTCAGTATTCAACATTAACCTTCAGTGCGACATTTCAGATGTAGTCTGCTCTTGTCTGTACAACTCATCATCCTCGTTTCACTTCTATATAAGGCTACACCCCGGGCAAATACTTTCAGAAGTAATTCCTACATACATACAAAGTTGCGTTCAGTTCTCACATGCTCGCCATGTAGTAAGTAGAGCGTATCACTTGGAACAAACTTTTGCATTTCTAATGCCGGTAGAACATTTCACGAAACAAGAAGAGTAGTCACTATTCAAAACCAATAGTGTCACCTTAGATACTGTTTCTTTATTATGAATTTTTGTGTTTGCGTAAGTGTTAGATGCCTTCGTCTGCCTAGTTTATGGGGATACCTGATATTCTGTACTTCAGTTTATCTTTCACGCAAGTCAAGTAGCAGGCTAGTGTGATGTTTGTGATGTATTAAATTTTTTGGCTGAACGATTTGTCCTCTAACCTAGATGGCAGGAAAACAGCCTTATTAAGGTGCATTAGTTGCTTTCGAACTCTTGGAAACTGAACAGCTCTTACAAACATGTACATGCATATTCCGCAAACCATCGTATGGTGTATGGCGGAGGGTACCCTGTACCACTATTATTCATTTCCTTTCCTGTTCCACTCGCAAACAGAGCGAGGGAAAACCGACTGCCTATGCCTGCGTTCGAGCCCAAATTTCTCTTAACTTCGTGGTCCTTACACGAAATGTGGGTTGGCGGTAGTAGAATCGTTCTGCAGTCAACCTCAAATGCCGGTTCTCAAAATTTACTAAATAGTCTTTCGCGAAAAGAACGCCATCTTCCTTCCAGGGATTGTCGCTTGAGTTCACGAAAAAACTCCGTAATACTGACGCGTTTATCGAACCTACCGGAAACAAATCTAGCAGTCTGTCCCTGAATTGCTTCGATGTCTTCCTTCAGTCCATCTACATCTACATCTACATTTATACTCCGCAAGCCACCCAACGGTGTGTGGCGGAGGGCACTTTACGTGCCACGGTCATTACCTCCCTTTTCTGTTCCAGTCGCGTATGGTTCGCGGGAAGAACGACTGAAAGCCTCCGTACGCGCTCGAATCTCTCTAATTTTACATTCGTGATCTCCTCGGGAGGTATAAGTAGGGGGAAGCAATATATTCATCCAGAAACGCATCCTCTCGAACCTGGCGAGCAAGCTACACCGCGATGCAGAGCGCCTCTCTTGCACCATCCTGGTGGGTATCGCAAATACGCGAGCGGTAGACAAGAATGGGTCGCACCAGTGTTCTGCACGCTTCAACCAGCGCACCACTATTGCTTTATTCGAACATTAACAAATTGTTTTTTCTACTCACCAGCATTAACTTACATTTTTCTACATTTAGAGCAAATTTCCATTCATCACATGAACTAGAAATTTTCCAAGTCATATTCTCATACAGTGACTCAACGACGACACCTTTGCGTACACCACAGTGTCACTAGTAGACAGCCGCAGATTGCTGCTCACCCTGTCCGTCATTCTCTGAATGAGAACGCGGTGTCCTAATCCATTGCAATATACATTTACATCTATACATACATTCTGTTCGGACCACCATACGGTGCATGAAGAAGGGTACCGTGTACTCGAGGGAAAAAGGACTGTCTGTATGCTTCTTTACGAGCCCTGATTTTTCTCGTCTCCGCGATACTGACGCGAGATATACGTTGGTGGGAGTAAAATAGTTCTGCAGTTTAACTCAAATGCCGATTCTCTAAATTTTGTCAATAGTGTTTCGCGGAAAGAACGTCATCGTACCTCCAGGGATTCCCATTTGAATTCACATTACATTTCCGTGATATTGATCGAACTCACCGGTGATAAATCTGGTACCATGTCTCTGAATCGCTTAGATGTCTTCCTTTAATCCGATCTTGGGGGGGATTACAAACTGTCGAGCGGTGCTCAAGAACGGATCGCACAAGTGTTCTGTTCCCGGTCTCCTTAAGAGATGAGCTACACTTAACTAGAACTCTCCTGAGGAACCGACATCGAGCATTCGTCTTCCTTACAAAAATGGTTCAAATGGCTCTGACCACTATGGGCCTTAACTTCTATGGTCATCAGTCCCCTAGAACTTAGAACTACTTAAACCTAACTAACCTAAGGACATCACACACATCCATGCCCGAGGCAGGATTCGAACCTGCGACCGTAGCGGTCGGGCGTTCCAGACTGTAGCGCCTAGAACCGCTCGGCCACCCCGGCCGGCCGTCTTCCCTACAGCAGACCTTACGGACTGGTTCCATTTCATGTCGCTTGAATCGCTGGCGTCGCAAAATGAATCATGAATAGTACCACGAACTGAACGGAAAGTCCGCCCCCGTAAGGGCTTGGGTACGCGTGATATCGCCTTTGAGTCTCCGGTAAAAGAAAAAAAAATAATGAACAAAATGGAAATTCTGTTTGTTGTTTATTTGCACAGGGAACAGGAGTGGTCCAGCAAAGGTGGTTTCTTTTTAACACCCGCTCGTCGTGTAAGAAAGCCCGTAAAAGCGCTGTGTCGTGCCGCACTGCGTGCCTGTTAACAGCAGATACCGGCCGCCCCTGTTCCACGTCCGGTAGCACGTCTGAGCTCCGGCGTGTTTCTCGGGCTCGCGGTCCCGGATACACGCGAGCTAACAGCGCACTTTTTTGCGTTTCGCAGCTGCGTGGCGTGTGGCGCGTGGTGCGTTGTGTGACCGCCATGGCCGCCGCCTGGAACGCCGGCGTCCGCTCCTGTGGAGCGCGTCGCCCCTGTCCCTGCTCCCCTCTCCGCTCCCCTCTTCCTGCCGCCGTCCAGCTCCAGTCCGCGTCGTTCCGGTAACGCTCTGCGTCCTCACTCTGGCACGTCTGACAACGAGGGGGCGCAGTGGGCACCGGACGCTGGATAAAATCCCTATCACCACCCAAATTTAGGTTTTCTCTGATTTCGTTAAATCTTTTTTGGCAAATTCCGGTTCGGTTCCTTTGAAAAAGACACGGCTCATTTCCTTCCCCCATTCGTGCCTGAGCTCCGTCGCTAATGACCTCATCGTCGACGGGACGTTACATCCTAATGTTCCTTCCTTACACCTAACGAGTTTATTGCGCTTTAGCCTCCAGAGATCGACAGCATCAAATTTAAATGCAATTACACTTTAGGGCAAGGCGAGAACAGCCTGACAATCAAAGACTGCCTTTTTTATGTCAGTGTGTTCTGACCAACATTTTCCAGTGCGCCGACAGCATCCCTGAAGTGCGATTCTGGGAAATCAGCTAAATACCCACATACGGTATATACCTGGCTGTAACACGTTGTCACCCTGAGACCCATCCTAAAATATTGTTTAGGTGTTTGGACCCGTACCAAATGTTACCAACAGGAGGTATTGAACTTATAAAGAGAAGGGCAGCACAGATGGCCACAGGTTTATTTGATCAATTGGAGAATGTCACAAAGATGATTAAGAAACATAATTGGCAGACGTAAATTGTCCCGAGAAAGTCTACTTAGAAAGTTTCAAGAACTGGCTTTAAATGATGAGAGTATGAATATACTAAAACCCGCTATGTATTGCTCCCGTAGGGTTGTGAGGACAAAATTAGATTAATTGCAGTACAGACAGAAGCATTTAAACCATCACTGTTCGTGCGCTCAGTATGTAAATGAACTGGGAAGAAATCCAGTAACTGCTACAATGCGACAAACCGTCTTCCATTCACTTCTCAGTTGTTTGCGGAGTATAGATGTACATGTAGGGTTGCCATAACTTCTTCTTTGATCTCTCGTCTAGCGCTAGAGATGTAATCCCGGCACTATGATATTCGCAGGGTCCCTTGACATTCGGCACGCGCTCGGTACAGTTCCATATTGTCGCCCAATCAATAACATACGCCGGCCGTTGTGGGCGAGCGGTTCTAGGCGCTTCAGTCTGGAGCCACGCTGCTGCTACGGTCGCACGTTCGAATCCTGCCTCAGGCTGTGTGTGCTGTCCGTAGGTTAGTTAGGTTTAAGTAGTTCTAAGTCTAGGGGTCTGATGTCCTCAGATGTTAAGTCCCATAGTGCTCAGAACCATTTGAACCAATAACATACGAGCATACGGAATATCAGACAGCATTACCTCTTCCATGCACTTCCCATAGGTTTGCAGAGTATGAAGATACATGTAGAGTTGCCATAACTTCTTCTTTGATCTCTTGTCGAGCGCTAGAGAAGTAATCCCCGCACCATGATATCCGCCGGATCCTTTGACATTCGGAACGCGGTCGGTACAGTGCCAATCAACAACATATGAGCATATGGAATATCAGATAGCATTATCATTGCACTGACGTGTTCCAGGCAATGGAATACCGTTTGTCGTTCTTCACGGAGAGAAATCTTAAAGCATAAAAATAAATTCGGGCGTATTTTCAGCTACAAACGTTTTAAAATGTGGTAACAAATGGAAGTCACAGGGCGCCACGTCTGATGGACATGGAGCACAATCCAAAGGTTCGTGCTTCAAATTCCTCGATTTTCCTGATGCCAAATCATATTTGTGGACAGCTAGCCTACATTGTCCTGATAGTACATATATATATTCTTCTCTCTCTCTCTCTCTCTCTCTCTCTCTCTCTCTCTCTCTCTCTCTCTCTCTCTTTTCAGTACGGTCTTGGTGTAATTTTTAAGTCAGTTGTAGAGGAAGACTTCGGTAGTTTGCGTGAGTTCCCGGTTAACCCTTTGCTTGGTGATCAATAACAAAAAATTCCTTTTGCATCCCAGAAAACACTGACCATAGCTTCCCAGCAGGAGAAATTAAAGTCGCACTTCTTGTTACAGGCTTCCACCCACTACTTTCATTTCTGATTCGTCTCTAGCGAGAAGTTTCATACACAGCAACATAACGGCATAGAATCAGTTGATTGCTTAAATAAAGCGTCCAAACGTCGAGAAATCAGTTTTCGTTTTTGCTTTTGCTCAGCATCCAACAACTGCGACAACGATCGTGCATAAAATCTTGTTAAAGTTAAATTTCATGAGAAATACCGCATATTCTTTCATCTGATATTCGTGTCGTGACATCTATTTCATACAAATATAAGCATTAATCGTCCAATACGATATGTCGTAAATTCTCGATATTTTCTTTTGCGATTGCACTTTATGGAATTCTTTCAAGTGAATCGTCTTCAAGAGGAATGTAACGCACTTGAATACAGCATTACACTTCGTAACGGTTGAAATGAAGGGGGAGGGGGGGGGGTCACGGGACTTTCCAGCGGCGAGGCAGAGGGCAACGACTCATATCTTTTCTCCCCCTCCCAACGCCGTCTCAAAAAAAAAAAAAAAAAAAAAAAAAAAAAAAAAAAAAAAAAAAAAACTTGAAGAAGGGCGAAACGTGTGTTGGATACCTGCTAGAAGCAAGTGCACCCAGAAGTATTTGTCGTGAAACTACACGAGGTCACCCTCTCCCCTCCTGCCCGCAGCTCTTGGTCTAGCGGTTAGCGTCGCTGCCTCTACATAGCTGTTCTCGGTTTCGAATCCCGGTCGGCTATGAGATTTTCTTCGCTCGGAACTGGACGTCTGTGTTGTCCTAGCTGATCTTCATCGACGCGCACCCGAAGTGGCTTCAAATAGAAAGACTTGCATCAGGCGAAGGAACAACCCCATACGGCTTCACGGCATCTTCCGGCCATTAATGCCATACAGTCACTTCATTTCACCTACCTCACCCTTAGCTCTGACCTTGGGCACGCTCTTGGGAGTCGCAGACGCTTTACAAGCCTTCATCAGCTTCGGCTGTCCAAAATACAATTTTCACTCTGCAGCGTAGTGTGCGCTGACACGAAACTTCCTGTCATGCACCAACAGAACGGCGGATTTATTTTGCTGGAAATGGCCTATGCAAGCTGATAATCAGCAATTTTCAACGTTAGATACCACTTCGAGGGAACGTAAAATATCAAATGGAAAATCTGACGTGGCGGCAGTCTCTCAATACAACTTAAGAAATGCCTACATCTACTGGCATGAAACAATGTAAATCTGTGGGTGTGACAGCCGCGCGGTTAGAGACGTCATGTCACTGACTGCGCGGCCCTCCCGTCGGAGGTTCGACTTCTCCCTCGGGCATGGGTGTGTGTGTTGTTCTTAGCATAAGTTAGTTTAAGTAGTGTGCAAGTCTAGAGACCGATGACATCAGCTGTTTGGTCCCTTAGAAATTCACACACATTTGAACATTTGTGGGTGTGACATGTTACCCAGTGTGCATTTCACGAAACCAAGTGCTGCTGCTGCAGATAATGATGATATTGATGAACACCGAGTGAATGTGAAAAGTAGGTAAAGACTCGGATTCAACTTTAAAAATTACTTTCCTCCTAAATGGCTGAAAGGAAAACTTTGTTCTCATATACCAAGGAATGAGCACCTCCAGTTCGTCCCTTTCTAGTTTTCAAGGCAATCTTTGGATTGATGAATGCTTTATTACAGAGTTAAGAAAGACTGTTACTCGCTTATGAGGGCGGTACAAAGCAACAGACATTGAGACTGTCCACTGGACAAAAAAACTGCTGACAGCTGTGTAACCTTATTACTGCTACAACTTCGGAAACTGCCAGGGGTAAGTTGTGAGCTGTTACTTGTCACGAAGGAGCAATTCGGTTTATAGCGGTTACAATGCGAACGACGCAACTACTGAATTATACGTCTCGAGAAAAGCGCGCGCGGCATCTTACGGAAGCTTACGTCGTCGCCTGCCAGAAGGCCGTTTACTGGCGATTGCCTACTGTCTCGACAAACAGGATTTTCTTGTTTGTAGCCATCTGTTATTTGAGTAACCTTCACATAGCAGCGGTACTATGTATCGCTTGTAAAATGCTCTCGTCTTTTGCGGACTCATGACTTCACATAACGTGCGTGACCTGAATAGTTCCCGAACATATTGCAGCCGTGCGTCCCATCCTTAGAAGCAACGCTATATCACGAAAGGAAAGTGAATTTGGTTAGAAACAGGTGTAAATGTAAACTACTGTCCATTAAAATTGCTACACCACGAAGATGACGTGCTACAGACGCGAAATTTAACCGACAGGAAGAAGATGTTGTGATATGCAAATGATTAGCTTTTCAGAGCATTCGCACAAGGTTGGCGCCGGTGGCGACACCTACAACGTGATGACGTGAGGAAAGTTTCCATCCGATTTCTCATACACCAACAGCAGTTGACCGGCGTTGCCTGGTGAAACGTTGTTGTGATGCCTCGTGTAAGGAGGAGAAATGCCTACCATCACGTTTCCGACTTTGTTAAAGGTCGGATTGTGGCCTATCGCGATTGCGGTTTATCTTATCGCGACATTGCTGCTCGCATTGGTCGAGATCCAATGACTGTTAGCAGAATATGGAATCGGTGAGTTCAGGAGGGTAATATGGAACGCCGTGCTGGATCCCAACCTCGTATCACTAGCAGTCGAGATGACAGGCATCTTATCCGCATGGCAGTAACGGATCGTGCAGCCAACAGATGGGGACGTTTGCAAGACAGCAACCATCTGCACGAACAGTTCGACGACGTTTGCAGCAGCATGGACTATCAACTCGGAGACCATGGCTGGGGTTACCCTTGACGCTGCATCACAGACAGGAATCCAGGTTCTGTTTACAGCATCATGATGGTCGCATCCATGTTTGGCGACATCGCTGTGAACGCACATTGGAAGCGTGTATTCGTCATCGCCATACTGGCGTATCACCCGGCGTGATGGTATGGGGTGCCATTGGTTACACGTCTCAGTCACCTCTTGTTCGCATTGACGACACTTTGAACAGTGGACGTTACATTTAAGATGTGTTACGACCCGTGGCTCTACCCTTCAATCGATCCCTGCGAAACCCTACATTTCAGCAGGATAATGCACGACCGCATGTTGCAGGTCCTGTACGGGCCTTCCTGGATACAGAAAATGTTCGACTGCTGCCCTGGCTAGCACATTCTCCAGATCTCTCACCAATTTAAAACGTCTGGTCAATGGTGGCCGAGCAACTGGCTCGTCACAATACGCGTCACTACTCTCGCTGAACTTTGGTATCGTGTTGAAGCTGCATGGGTAGCTTTACCTGTACACGCCATCCAAGCTCTGTTTGACTCAATGCCCAGGCGTATCAAGGCCGTTATTACGGCCAGAGGTGGTTGTTCTGGGTACCGATTTCTCGGGATCCATGCACCGAAATTGCGTGAAAATCTAATCACATGTAAGTTCTAGTATACTATATTTTTCCAATGAATAACCGTTTATCATCTGCATTTCTTCTTGGTGTAGCAATTTTAATGGCCAGTAGTGTATGTTTGGCCGTTTTAATGTTGTTTACGTACACAGAGGGATTCGGAATTCAAGTTAAAGATTTTTTGACTCATTGTGTATGCTCAGTAGATAGGATATTATTATTTTTATGGATTCCGTGACTATAGGATTAGTAAGCTTCGGGCAAAATTGGATCCTTGAGGCGCTATTGCCATTACATATATATAAATGAAGTGTCCCATAGTGTTTGAAGTGTTCATTAGTACGTATATTTAAGCGCAGAAAGTAACTCAATATCTAGAGAAACTTCACTCTTGAGCCTGCCGGAGTGGCCGTGCGGTTCTAGGCGCTACAGTCTGGAGCCGAGCGACCGCTACGGTCGCAGGTTCGAATCCTGCCTTGGGCATGGATGTGTGTGATGTCCTTAGGTTAGTTAGGTTTAATTAGTTCTAAGTTCTAGGCGACTGATGACCTCAGAAGTTAAGTCGCATAGTGCTCAGAGCCATTTCACTCTTGAAAAATATCGAAGATGTAAGGGTTTAGACATTAGATTTGAAACTGAATTTTCTTTGTGTTAACGGAGAACACTGGATGCAACATTCATCGCCGATCTACCTCAGACGGAATATCACTGTCGCGCAGAGGAAAAATAAATGTGGGAAATTGCATTCAGAGACACGGAAGTGAAAGTGAGAATCGTGAGAGGCGCGAAATAAGACAACGCCTGCTGTGAAGTTACGTGAGAAAAGAGGAGGCAGCGCTGATGTTCTTGATCCGTCGGGAACGCAAGTGTTTGCATACGGGAGAAGTGCCAGCTGCTACTCGAAAACCTTCTTGTACGTCGACGGAAGCACTACACTTCCGGGGCCTCAGAATACAAAAAACAGTTCAAATGGCTCTGAGCGCTATGGGACTTAACTTCTAAGGTCATCGGTCCCCTAGAACTTAGAACTACTTAAACCTAACTAACCTAAGGACATCACACACATCCTTGCCCGAGGCAGGATTCGAACCTGCGACCGTAGCGGTCGCGCAGTTCCAGACTGTAGCGCCTAGAACCGCTTGGCTCAGAACACGCTTCTAGGGTACATGCTCAGCAGAAACCCCGCGGGACAAAAGTCTGTCCTCACATTTCGTGTTACAACAGAGTTACTCTCGTCATGGTAGCAGCAGCAGATATCAAAACAGGTGAAGGTGAGCCAGGCAGTCGCAACGGTCAGCCGGCGTGCTTCCGCAGAGCGTCCGGAAGTCTACCAAGTGGCTGCCGTGTATGACGGTTCCGTTGTGCACTCCTCAGCCCTTTTCAGAGAGACAGGCTCTCTTGGGTCGCCGTTACTCATGAAAGGCACCATCTCTTTCATGATACCTCGTGATACATCCCCGCCATATGCTGGTGGCTTTACGGCGTAGTGTGGTGGTGGTGGTGGTCTGTCGTCATGTACGACACTTACCACTTCACAATTGCCGAACTGGGCCAATAGTAGATAATAAACAATAGTAACATCTGATGGCGGAAGCGTTCGCGTTTCGGAAATTTTGTACGTCTGTAGAAAATAACAAAACTGGTGGATGCCATTTATCAGGGATTTCCGAGACTCACGTGCTTCTGTTAAAGTGGTTCATTGTATAACGTGATTCGTATCTTCATAGACGACATTTCAGTTGATGCACACTCACATGGCTTTGCTCAGTACGCTACGTGAGTAAGATCGTAGAACTATTCAATGTGATGAGTGACTTACAGACAGCTACTCGGCCAAAGATGTCAAATTCACGCCTCTTACTAATTCTCAGAGCTGCGTTTCTATTACACATCTACAAAATGTGTGGTCGACGTGGTTACTTTTGGATTGAAGAAGCAGTAGATAAGAGTAGTTGACGTGTGTATACACACTATTGAAATCAGCGCTGATGTGATGTACCAGCGGCGCCCATATAATTGACTGCAGGAGGTGGCGAGTCCTAGAGAAAGGCCTATCTCTTCCTTCTTAGTGGCAGGTGCCATAGCTGTGTCGACAACGTTCTTTACGGGAACTTTCTAGATAGCTTTGATAACATGTTTTATGTGCTGCATCTCACATTCTTACTTAGCTCAGTTTTAGGTATTCACCCACTTCTTTCCAGTTTTGTCTTCAACGCCAAAAATTGTCTCATATTCCGTTTTGTTCGCCTGCTGCCGTAGCTAAAGGACGTATTTTTTTCTTGACCAATTCTGTTATCTTTGCATTTCAATGTGTACTTTCTCCTTCTTCCCTATTCTTCGATCATTTCTTTCTAAGCTCCAGATGCCCGTGTCCTTTGAACTTAGGTCTATAGATCCATATTTATTTTTCTAAGAATTCCAAGGTAAGACCTTTGTCCCAGTACATCGAAAATCTTAAGTTCTCTCGTCGACCTATTGTACGTAAAGCTCAGCATTTCTGATACATAGGAAATCTTTGTTCTTACGACGCTATGATAGTGTCTATTGGTGTTCCACGTGATAAACTCTACTATTATATCGATTTACTTTATTTTGCTGGGTTACGTTTGTGTGGATACTTTTCCTAACTGTTTACGACGTGTGGCTTGTGAGCTGCTCCGGAGCAGCATCGCAACACTGCCTGCGAAGGTTGCATCACTCCGCCGCAGTCGTTTTCTCCGTCTTGCGATTTCAAGCTGTGTGCAAGCGAGGATGAAGGTACGCCCCTCCACACAGATCTCTTGACGGCAGAAGCCTTTCTGCGCAGCCTCCGTCTTCTTTTACGAAGATGATTCTGAAGTAGTGTATCGAGATCTCTCATGGATAATATTCATTCAGCAGACAGTTATAAAAATATATAGTACGCCACTGGTAGTCATTACTTTCATTGTCACCATGATTATCCATCGAAGCACTAAGGTATACTGCGTGCATAGAAGAGATGTCCATTGCCGGCCGCGGTGGCCGTGCGGTTCTAGGCGCTCCAGTCCGGAGCCGCGCTGCTGCTACGGTCGCAGGTTCGAATCCTGCCTCTGGCATGGGTGTGTGTGATGTCCTTAGGTTAGTTAGGTTTAAGTAGTTCTAAGTTCTAGGGGACTGATGACCACAGCAGTTGAGTCCCATAGTGCTCAGAGCCATTTGAACCATTTTTAGATGTCCATTCAAAACGTAATAGTCACATTATGGCGGCGTGTGAACGTTTGTGTTAGCTGTGAAATCACCTTCAATTGCGAATAACTTATGGGAGTACAGTACTTGAGTGTTGATTCCGGACTGTACGGTGTATAGTCTAGTCCCACCGACACGTAGTGCCGTAGCAACAAAATTTCCCAACGGATTTCTGCCTTCATGCTCTATCCTTCCCTGGCGATGTATTGTTGTTGTTGTTGACCTGTTAAACATACGAAACAAAAATAGATGGCAGGTATGCGTTCGAGCAAAGCTTTGGATCTTCTTTAGGTCACTGTAAACAATCAAGCCTTTTATCAGACTTAACTAGTTTAGTCAAATATTTGGCAGTAGCCGGTTTTGCTTGTCGTGTTTGTCGAACATAAAGTGTATTTGACATATTTTAGAGAAATTTCGATCGTCGAGATTTTCAGCAAGATGGACGTTGTTTGTTTTGATGTTTAGCGCAAGAGAGCTTTATTAAATTGATATCGTGTGTTTACACAACTGTGGAAACTACCATCGAGGATGGAAACAATATAGCACTTGCAGTTACCAAAATAGCAGAGGCGTTTTGTCTTTCGTAGCCAAGTATTACCCAGGAAGTGAAGTTCTTCCGTTCTTCCACAGACGCTGTACCTACCTTTTTGCAAGTTGTGACATTTTAATGAACTTTCATTAGAGGATCTAGTAAAAAAAAAGTTTTCGCATATTTGTGTCTCTTTTTTCAATGTGAATGCGAAGTAATTCTAACAAAATGTTAGAGTGTTCATTCAGTGAAAGTTTATGTAATCATAAGGTTCTGACGGTAGGTGATACTTCCTCTAGCATCTTTTCATGGGTGTATTTACCTCTGTCTCAACCATTCCGTGAACCAGCGTCTTGTTTACTTTTTCTCCTTTGCACGCAGTTCTAAAGTCAGTGGACGAAATGCTTTTTCAGCGTCGGTAGCCAGTCCCACTAGGATCAAAATACTTCGACGCACAGAGTCACAGCTGCTTCAAAAGTGGGGTTAAATTTGACAAATTTGGTTAGTATGACAGCGCTCTTGTTTGACAAAATCGTGGATAGGAAAGAACGAATTTAACAAACAAGTTTGATCCTTACCAGCGGTCTTCTGTGTTGCTGTTGACGGTGAGAGGAAAGGGAGACTGTACAAACAGCACCATGGCGTCCGCCAGTCTTAAAGGACGCCAAACTGTTAACACTGTCACCTGCCCTTATCAGGTGAGATACTCCTAGCCCAGGACATTGACGAATTTGTAACTGCTCGCCATCACCTTGCCACATAGATCTCGGATTAAGCAAAGGAAAGTCAGTTGTAGGATAACTGTCGATTGTGTTGAGATCCATGGTTATCAAACACTGTACTTTTATTTATCAAGTAACAGATATTTGCGTTAACTTACAACTGATAAAATTTAAAGAGTGACGTGTCACACCGTCGTCCCAGAGATTTCGTGGGATATGAAGTATAGGAACGGGACGTTGCTGCATATTATACGGTCTTAAAGTGAGTGCAAAGTGGTATTTACTTGCAAGATTATAATTATGCTAATGCGTCTTTTTGGTATCATATATCCCGAAGTAAGTAAAGGGAAACTGTTACTACTGTCTCGCTAAATACACAGAACAGCATGTTGTACCACTAATAAACTCAACACCACGAGTACTTGTGGCATACGGAGGAGAAACGTATAGGTCAAACACCTTACGATCGCGCCAAACCTACAGGCTCACTGTTGACATTTTGCATACACTACAGTTGACTCGTTGGCATTTCAGCCTAAACTGCTACTTTTCGAACAACTGATATTGCCGAGTTTGGCTTTTACTGTTGATATACTTTTGCTAGGCGTCTCATTTCATTCACCTGACTACTTAATCGTACTTAAATGGTCTTTCGCTATTCTCATTAAGTTTCATTATTATTTTTTCTTACATCAAGGCATCGTTTCGATTTATGAGTGATACTATTGACACGCTTCACTGACATCGCTGGTAGTGCGTCGCAGGAACAGTGTTTGCTGGCACGCTGTTTTCTTCATTCCTTGAGCCGTTAGTGTTGCTTGCTCGTGAGTTGCTTGCGAGTGACCTTTAGAGTCGGCCACTCCTTCAAGGAGACAGTCGTCTTGAATGGTGCCGTCATCGCCGTCCTGAACAACTCGTTTTTAGAGCTTTGTAGCAGCGACTGTTTGTTTCTTCACTGTCACTGTGGAAGTAAAACAATCTTTCGGTGACGTGTAGCTCTGCAGGTACAGAGTGTTTCTAAAATTTTGTACCAAACTTTGGACGGTGATACCAAGGATCAAAACAAGAAAATACCTGGAATCAAAAGAAGGAAATTGTTCATATGGACATTAAAGCTACAGTACGTTTGCATTGAGGTACAGCCGGTATATAAAATTTTTGTGCCCTTCACTTTAGCAGTGTGCGATCGGGTCGAGGGGTGTGCTAAGTTTCCCAATGGCAGCGACTAGTGTGAACGGTGCAACAGGGCTATTTCTTGTGTGTGAAATATTGTACGGTATGGAAAACAAAGGGGAGGACGACATTCTTTTCATCCGGGGCCTCGCAGATGACAACGGGCTTCGAAAAGGGAACTATCCGTTAGATATTTGCAGCAGTGTGTGCCTTGTGTCCTAAGCGGAAGAAGTGTTCGCGTTTTTCTTGTTTTTATTTTTCTTGTTAACTCTGTTTTCTCTATTTTATGGTTATGGATATTGCGTGACATATACATAGGTGTGTTGGAAGTAATTCGTTGTTACAGTGATCTGTGTAGACATGTTTGCCGGGCGATGTGACCGTGCGGTTCTAGGCGCTTCAGTCTGGAACCGCGTGTCGCTACAGTCGCAGGTTCGAATCCTGCCTCGGGCATGGATGTGTGTGGTGTCCTTAGGTTGGTTATGTTTAAGTAGTTCTAAGTTCTAGGGGACTGATGACCACAGATGTTAAGTTCCATAGTGCTCAGAGCCATTTGAACCATTTTTTGTAGACATGTTTTCGGAGTCGGTGTACCCCACCAACTCTTTCGCAACCCTTCTCCTCTTACAGGTCTCTAATGTCAGTGTTTGGGCACATCAATTTGACCCTCATATT
Source organism: Schistocerca piceifrons (assembly GCF_021461385.2). NCBI lineage: Eukaryota > Metazoa > Arthropoda > Insecta > Orthoptera > Acrididae > Schistocerca > Schistocerca piceifrons. Next base: position 657,368,275 of record NC_060139.1, read on the forward strand.
CTGACTAAACAAACCTATCGTCAAAACTGTAGATCTTTTTCGAATCTACACAAGTTCTTTCGTAATCCTATTTTATTAAGGATCCCAGATACGCAAACTTTCGCTGCAATCGGCCTTGTAAGTGACCTGACCTAGATCAGCTACATCTGCTCAGAATATTCTTAAGGAACCTCGTATTTAAGAAAACTCAAATAGTGATAGCTTAAAGGCGACCTGTGACGCAAATAATCATTTTTTCGGGTATTCTATTATTAACACCAACGTAAGGCATTTACCCTACTTTGCGAGCACCTGTACAATCAACATACCTAAACCTTATGTGTAAAGAGGTGGAAGAAGAAAAATGACGTAGAAAGCGTTAATGATACAGTAACGTTTCTTAAGAATATGCTACTTAATTGTTTGGACGCCAACAGGAATACATCTGCAAGCAAAATGTAAATGAGGAAGACGTCTATTATTGCATTAGCATGGAACACATGGCTGTTCAGTAAATTTCTTGGAAAAAACTGAGAAGCGGTGAAATGAGATTGAGTTGTGAGACTGATGTCAAAGATAGTGCCTAGTCATTAATTCGAAACGAATATGATCACCAATTTTACAAGCTGTTAGTGGGGCGTACTTAAGTACCGAGATGGCGTTTTAAATTGTCGTTCGCGTGTCCTTGACCAGTGTAACATAGTATTATTGATTTTACTGCATTGTGAAAATAACAGGAAACGTGTTAATGAAACCAGTCTACTCCTTACAGATACAGGGTGGCAAAAATACAACCAGATCTGAAAATTTTTGTATATCTGGCGCAGAATAAGATATTTGGTTCAAATGGCTCTGAGCACTATGGGACTTAACATCTATGGTCATCAGTCCCCTAGAACTTAGAACTACTTAAACCTAACTAACCTAAGGACAGCACACAACACCCAGTCATCACGAGGCAGAAAAAATCCCCGAACCCACCGGGAATCGAACCCGGGAACCAGGGCGTGGGAAGCGAAGACGCTACCGCACGACCACGAGCTGCGGACAATAAGATATTTCAGTAATGATAAGGGGAACTATTCTTCGCAGAATATACACACCATAGACGACTGTACTGTTTAATTTTAACATTGCAAAAGCTTTTCTGATTCGTTTTATTTTGGCCCGCTTGTTGTAACACAAGGGGGGGGGGGGGGGGGAATCTGGCAAGACAGTTTCACATAATGACGGCACCTGCACTGACTCAGTGAGACACTGCGGGCAAATGGCACACTGTCCTGTTGATCAGGAATTTGACACCACCGTATCTTCTCCCATTGCCGACTACATGCGGGCGTTGAAAATTTCGTTCAATGGGAATTCGAACTGGCTACTTCAGGGTTAAACATCGTCGCACTTGTGTGCTTTAGCGATCTTAGCAACGGTGCAACGTTTCTTTCGCATTTCGAGTAGTGTATAAAGCTAACAATCGTGTGTGTGAAGGACCATGATTCATGTACTGGTACGGTTGCAGAGGCTGTGACGAGGCGTCTTTCCTGTTCTGGGTCGACAGCGCCGGAAGGAGTTGTTGCAGGGAAATTCTGCTCGGGGTCTTTTCCTGCGCTTTCGTGGCTGCGTCCGGGAAGTGCCACAGGCATGTACCCATCATCGCAGCGCGGGGCCGGTTCACTGGAACGAGTCAGCAGGAGGTGCCGAAACTGTAATGCGTGTCGGCCACGCAAGGCGGCTAGCAGCGTCTGCTTCCGTCCTCTTTACACGTTATTTCTTCGTCCTCTTTCCACGTTATTTCCTGTCCATTCGCGAGTCTCTAGGTAGTCCAGAGAAGATGTAGAACGTTAAGTGCCGATTCATTTTGTAGAGACAGCGGAACCATGGTGATGTGTTGAGAATACCTTCCCAATTGATAAGCTTTCGTTGCACCGTGTAGCACTGTTGTTATAATATACTAGGTACCCATGGAAGGAGCGAGATTATAGTGAGTATCAGACACACCACTTATGGCTTTCTTTGAATAATGTATGGAGTAGTAAAATTTGTGATAGTTTAGTAACAATATAATATTTTCTCCCCTCTAGTGTTCTAGGGTTAATAACGAGTTCAGTGAGTACCTTACATTAATGATGTAATTATGGCCAAGCATTTTATTAGTGTTCGTAAACGAAATCCTCTACTTCTGTCTCAGATTAACAGCATGCTAATGCTACGTTGTTTTAAAAAGTGCCGCGCGGGGTAGCCGTGCGGTCTAGGGCGCCTGGCCGCGGTTCGCGCGGCTCTCTCCGTCGGAGGTTCGAGTCCTCCCTTGGGCATGGATGTGTGTATGTTGTCCTTAACCTAAGTTAGTTTAAGTTAGGTTAAGTAGTGTGTAAGCCAAGGGGCTGAAAACCTCAGAAGTTTGGTCCCATGGAACTTACCACAAATTCCCAAACATTTTTAAAAAGTTTTAGAATTTGTTTAGAAAAATGCTTTCGTCGTCTCCAAGCTTTAACACTCCTACACATTCGTCTCACGAGTGTTGAAAATGCTTAATACGTAAAAAACAGATGATGGAAGTTCTGTCGCCTCAACAAATTCTCATTCCTTCACAAGCCATATCACTCTCTGCAGATGACATCCAAGAAACGTTGGCTGCAACGAGAGAACATGATCCACACTGGAACACAACAGGCGAAGCCGTAATACATACACACACACACACACACACACACACACACACACAAACGCGCGCGCGCGGCACACACACACACACACACACACACACAAACAAACAAACGCGCGCGCGCGGAATCTCTTTTGGCTGATGCGTGCAGTCAGAGTGATGCTTGTGTTATCGCTGATGAGGGTATGAGGCGGCACGTAGCCAATTTTTCTAGAATGACACCAATGGAGAGCCAGTGTTCACACCCCCTTCCGCCGGGTAGATTACCATGAACAGTGCCGCACGCCCTCAAGTCAACGTCACTTAGTGGAGAACTTGAAAGGGAAACCCACGACTTTTGCGTAAATTCTGGCGATTATAAATGGTACGCCACCATCTGTCTTCCTCTTGTGGACCAAATACTGCCGATGTAATTGTCATCAACAACTGGATGGAACAGAGTACTACCGAGTCGAGCGCCATCGCACACGCGAGCGTGATCGACCCTGCTACGGAGGAGATAGGAAGTTAGCGAATCGTGTAAATTTTGTTCGATGTTTTCATCGTTCTGAAATGGAGGTGTGGAACGAACCCGACATTTGCCTGGGCGGGTGTTGAATCCGCCCGAAACTGCAGCTGGTTATTTATGCCAGACTAACAGTTGTAAACCCGAGTGAGGTTCGATTAGCAGTGTTGCAAGCCAGCGCCCTCCGCACGATGAGAGCCACAGGCAAATCTGTTTGGTACGTTATTTATGTCTAATTCCTGACAACGTTCTTTGGTACCAAATTTCTTATACTCGTCCAGTTGGTACTGTTTCAGCTTGTCCCAATGAATGCGTTTCGGTTTTCAAGGGTGGGGTGAAACTTCTCGTCTGGCTGTGAAAGACAGTGTTTTTAGGCAAAAACTTAGAGATTTATCTTCTCGATTTAGTGCCCTGTTAAGTCGGTCTACGTTGGCCAAGGTGTTTCCAGGATCCTTCCCTGAACTCTGGATCTGGAAAATAATGATCTACGGAAGCCATAACTACTTCGAGGAAGTGAAGGAACTGACACTTTGTAATACCTCACCGGTCGTAGAAGAATTTGCGTATTCGATAAACCGTCTGAAACAAAATATTTCGTAATGGCACAGTATTCCAGTTCATCCTTTAGAAATAAATACGCACAGTGGGGCTGCTTCAAAACACTGTGAAAAAAAGTATTAGGACGGTCAAGTTTACACACTACCTTATCAGAATCATCCCACACGTATTTGTGGTCATTGATACGGTATGTGTCCACCCTTCGACATTATGACAGACCAAACTCTGCTGGGGACGCATTCAGTGAAGGCCTAAACGTCTGTGAAGGAATAGCAGTCAATTCTTCCTCAGGAGCCGCAAACACAGAAAGAAGAGAGATTGGAGTTTGACGTGCAGTCTACAGTCAGATCATTAGAGGCAAAGTACAAGCTCCAATTTCGAAAGGATGGGGAACGAAATCGGTCGTTCCTTTTTCAAAGGAACCATCGCGACATTTGCCTGAGCGATTTAGCGAAATCAAGGAAAATCTAAATCTGGTGGACGCGGATTTGAACCTAACACGAGTCCAGTAAACTAACCACTGCGCAGCCTCGCTCGGTGATACCAAAGAAGGTAGTGATGTTGGACGCTAGTTTTTGGAGCGAAGTCGACGTTCTAACTCATCCCAAAGGTCCACTGATGGATTCACGTCGGGACTCTAGACAGTCCACTTCATTTTAGGAATGTTGTTGTCCACAAACTATTGCCACACAAATTCTGCTTCATGGTAGATGCATTGTCATGTTGATACAGTTACCGTCTCCGAACTGTTCCTCTAATGTACGCAGTACACATTACAGTAAAATACACTAATTTCCCTCTGCGTTTTGCATTTGCTTAAGCACTGCAGGATAACCACACCCTAACCACGAAAAACACACCCATACCGTAACATCACACCCTCGATAGTTAACTGTCTCCGAATTGTTCCTCTAATGTACGCAGTACACATTACAGTAAAATACACTAATTTCCCTCTGCGTTTTGCATCTGCTTAAGCACTGCAGGATAACCACACCCTAACCACGAAAAACACACCCATACCGTAACATCACACCCTCGATAGTTAACTGTCGGCACTTCACACGACGGTAGGTAAAGTTCTCCAGGGATTCGACAGACATAAAACTCTTCCGTCGGATTGCCACAGGTCATAGCGCAATTCATCACTCCAAATCACTCGTTTCCAGTCATCCACTATCCACTTGCATCGATATCTACATCACCTCAAGCGTCGCCTAGCATTCACTATAGGAATATACAGCTCGACAATTATACCACATTCTTTTAAACTCCCTACTCACAGTTGGCTGGATTGCTAGTAGCACTTTGGAACTCTCGTGTGACTCCTTCCTCTGCTTCCATGCGATTTCTTACAACCACCCACAATAATGCTGGACGGTCCTCCCTGTCCGTCAGCACATGAAGAATGCCTGGTCTTGGTTTAGCTATGGTTGTTCCTTCTTTTTCCGCTTCACAATCACAGCACCAACAGTAGACTTGGGCAGCTTTAGAAGGGTTGAATTGTTCCTGACGAATTTATTAGTCAGGCGACATCCGATAACTAGACCTCGTTCGCAGTCACTGAGGTCTCCTGTCTGACCCATTCTGCTGTTACTGCTTCTCCCACTTATCCCCCACTCCTTTTATATGAACGGACCCACCTCTAGTGACATATAGTGGTCATTTCGGCTTTAGATAGGAGTGTGCGGATACTGTTGACCAGATAGAGTGTGACACTGAGTAATATAACGAAACCAAACTTGATTTATATCAACGCCATCTCTGTGTCAGGCTGAGAACGTTTTGGGTTCCTAACACTGTGCTTCTAAGATTACATTTTAGAAACGTCATCCATTTCTAGATCTTCGTTTGTGACTTGTAGCGCATTTCACTAGTGTTTTATCGGCATTTTGCGTCTCTGTCGCTACGACTATCATGCAGACTAACTAGTGAGAACCACCATATGACACATCTACCTGTAAAATGTGCTGTTGCGCTACTACTGTGTTTCTGATAGGACGTATCCGGTTTGCCGTGCAGGTGTTTCGATTAACAGTCACATACACTACTGGCCATTAAAATTGCTACGCCATGAAGAAATGCAGATGATAAATGGGTATTCATTGGACAAATATAGTATACTAGAACTGACATGTGATTACATTTTCACGCAATTTGGGTGCATAGATCCCGAGAAATCAGTACCCAGAACAGCCACCTCTGGCCGTAATAACAGCCTTGGTACGCCTGGGCATTGAGTCAAACAGAACTAGGATGGCGTGCACAGGTACAGCTACCCATGCAGCTTCAACACGGTACCACAGTTCATCAAGAGTATTGTGACGAGCCAGTTGCTCTGCCACCATTGACCAGACGTGTTCAATTGCTGAGAGATCTGAGAATGTGCTGGCCAGGGCAGCAGACAAACATTTTCTGTATCCAGAAAGGCCCGTACAGGACCTGCAACATGCGGTCGTGCATTATCCTGCTGAAATATAGGGTTTCGAAGGGATCGAATGAGGGGTAGAGCCACAGCTCATAACACATCTGAAATGTAACGTCCACTGTTCAAAGTGCCGTCAATGCGAACAAGAGGTGACTGGGACGTGTAACCAATGGCACCCCATACCATCACGCCGGGTGATACGCCAGTATGGCAATGACGAATACACGCTCCCAATGTGCGTTCACCGCGATGTCGCCAAACACAGATGCGACCATCATGATGCTGTAAACAGAACCTGGATTCATCCGAAAAAATTACGTTTTGCCATTCGTGCATCCAGGTTCGTCGTTGAGTACACCATCGCAGGCGCTCCTGTCTGTGATGCAGCGTCAGGGGTAACCGCAGCCATAGTCTCCGAGCTGATAGTCCATGCTGCTGCAAACGTCGTCGAACTGTTCGCGCAGATGGTTGCTGTCTTGCAAACGTCCCCATCTGTTGACTCAGGAGTCGAGACGTGGCTGCACGATCCGTTACAGCCATGCCTGTCATGCCTGTCATCTCGACTGCTAGTGACACGAGGCCGTTGGGATCCAGCATCGAGTCCCGTATTACCCTCCGGAACCCACCGATTCCATATTCTGCTAACAGTCATTGGATCTCGACCAATGCGAGCAGCAATGTCGCGATACGATAAACCGCAATCGCGATAGGCTACAATCCGACCTTTATCAAAGTCGGAAACGTGATGGTGCGCATTTCTCCTCCTTACACGTGGCATCACAACAACGTTTCACCAGGCAACGCCGGTCAACTGCTGTTTGTGTATGAGAAATCGGTTGGAAACTTTCCTCATGTCAGCACGTTGTAAGTGTCGGCACCATCGCCAGCCTTGTCCGAATGCTCTGAAAAGCTAATCATTTGCATATCACATCATCTTCTTCCTGTAGGTTAAGTTTTGGCGTCTGTAGCACGTCATCTTCGTGGTGTAGCAATTTTGATGGCCAGTAGTGTATGTTGAGGTTGATGCGTTGGAACTAGGCGAATCGTGGGCTTATATGCCAGAGCAATAGGAACGGCGCGGGGATGTCGCGGTGCGACGTTAAAACGACCGACCTCAGTTGTGGCGAATGTAAATGTAGTTTAATATCTCCGTAACCGCCCAAGAAAAGCTCATATGGTACCGCAGTTGCGCAGCCAGCAGTAATAGTCGGCTTACGTTTATAGTTGTTTGTCTTCACAACGCTACAGGGAAGTCATTTGGCCGCTAACCGCCTGAAACAGTGTATTCCGCTCAGAAGCCTCTCCAGAGGGGGGTAGGACGTTAAACGGGCCATCTTGGAGCAGGAGCGACACCACAGGACTTTTTAATTCCCACTGTCTATACTTTTACGAATAAATTCATAAAACTTTGTCAGCATGACCAGGAAGGACTCAGGTTTCACACTCATAGCAGTGGAAGTTCAAAAACATAACAAAATTAATTTTGTTTTACATCTGAAAGTTCGTCATTTTTTCACTTACTATTGGCTGAGTTTGTTGCTGTAGGTACACGTTTCTTCATAAGTAAGAGAGATTCGTCGATGAATTTTGCAGGGCGTACAAACCATACTTACAGGTTTATGAAACTCTAGAAATTATTTAATTTATGAAAAAATGAAGGTACTTTACCTTTTAAACTTCATGTTTAGAAAAAAACTCAACTTTTATAGTTAATTATCTCAATTTTTACCACAGTTTTCAATAGATTTGGAAAGTTCTAGAGTTTCATACACCTGTAAGTATGGTTTGTATGCTGTGCAAAATTTATAGCAACAAATGCAGCCAATGGTAAGTGAAAAAAAGGTCAGATTTCAAATGTAAAAAATATATATATATATCTTCTTATATTTTTGAACTTCCACTGCTATGAGTGTAAATCCTGAATCCTTTCTGGTCATTTTGACAAAGTTTTATGAATTTATTCGTAAAAATATAAACAGTGGAAATCAAAATGTCCTCTGGTGCTTCTCCTGCTCCAAGTCGTACCGTCTGACGTCCTACCCCCCTTAATCTGGGTAGTAGGACGACGAGCGTGCATCGAGTTTGTTACCGGTAGATACACAACTGAAATGTATTGGCAGTTGCGAATAAGAAACAACCATCAGCTGTAAAAGAGAATGACAGCAATGAAACTTCGTGCCGCAGGAACGACGACATATGGAAGTTTGTATGCAGCTGTGAATTGTGCATGGATAGCCAACGCGCTAAGGCGTCCGCTCACGTAAAACGGGAAATCCGGATTCGAGTCCCGGTCCGGCACAGATTTTTACTGTTGTCATTCCGTTATGCAGCTAATGGTTGTTGGTATTGGCAACGGCTAGTATGTTTCAGGGATTTTATGACGGCTGTCCGAAGGAGCATTATTACATAGTTCTTCTTAACGACGCAGGCACTGCAATGTCGTAGATAATCTGGTGGTGAAAGCTGAAACGCAAAAAAATTACGGCTAGAGAAATGAAATTTTCTTTCCCAATCGCTCGTTCCATAAATTACGAGTAGAATTGTTTTGCAGAACTTTTCTGAGTAATCATATACAGAGAATAAACGAACAGAGTAACATGAGACCTGCTTTGGTAAATAATAAAAAAAATATTCATTTAAAGATCGACGACGTCTCTCCAAGACAATACTCTAATATGCTTATCTTGACCTTACTGGGACTAGTGGTTCTTGACGACTTCAGATAATTCCTTAAAATTCATGTAAACCTCCTTTATCCTCAGCTGGTGAAGAGTTCTCGGGCTTCCAGCCGGGTGGCGGTGTCTTCAAACTGCGACGTTTCGACGGCTGACATACTCATCATCTTCCCGGCTGGAACCCCCAGAACTCTTTACCAGATGTTTTTTCCTGTTCTGTTTAAAATGTACGGTTGTTGTAATTGTCTTTAAAATGCAAAGTTGGGATATTTTCAATTGTGTGCATGGAAGATTTCGTTTCCTCCTGTATGATCTGTTTCATTCAGGCTGTGTTATTATTATTTATGTTAAAGTATACACAAATAACTAGTTATGCATAGTTGATTTGTAATATGACATCCCTTCAGAGTCAGTTAACCGAGTAGATAGAAGCAGGATTCTTATCTACTAGGAGCGTGGTTCAAATTCCAGTCACTCTGATTCATGTTTCCTGTACTTTTCCTAAATTCCTCAAACGAATACTGCCTGTTTACCTAGGCCGCGGCTGCGTTCTTCCTCTTTCCTTGGCCAAATGAGCTTGCTCCCGTGTACAGATATCGACGTCGGCTCTAACCATATTCTTCCTGTATCAGCTGTTGCCCATAAATAAATGTTACACAACAGTCAGGTTCAAATGGCTCTGAGCCATGGCTCTGAGTCATCAGTCCCCTAGAACTTAGAAGTACTTAAACCTAACTAACCTACGGACATCACCCACATCCATGCCCGAGGCAGGATTCGAACCTGCTACCGTAGCGGTCGCGCGGTTCCAGACTGAAGCGCCTAGAACCGCTCGGCCACTCCGGCCTGCTCACAACAGTCAGAATTTTTGTTTAGTAAGCGTTTCTTTTTCAATTAGAGTTAGGAAAACGCCGACGTGGTCTTCCATTTCCGCTCCATGTGCACAATAAAGAAACGTTAGCATGACTCGACACGAAATGAAAAGGCTGTATTCAAAATTCGACCTCAGCTTTTATTACAGCACAGCCGATTTCAGACCTACAAACTCATTTTCAAGTGATATCTAAGGAAAAAGAAAAACAAAATGCACTTGGAAAATTTGGTCCCAAATGGAGTTTACACAATATTGGAAGACGGTGGAGAATATTACTGCCTTTCGCTGCTTAAATTGTTGTAACATAACCTGGTAAAATGAAAAATCATCCACAAAGTTTGTGCCAGCAGCGCGACAAGTTTTTCACATAAATGCACAGAGAAACATATTTTTTCACGATAGTGGTAGCTTTACACATTCAAGTGGCCTAGAGTTGCTTGTTTTGAAGTAAATTTGGAGAGTGATACAAATGAAAAATAATGTGGGGAGCCGAGGTATATTTTTCACTAGATGGAAAAATTAATACTCACAATTGTGAACCGTACAGGCCCGCAGTATAAACTTATACACATCAGTTACAGCTTATGGTTGAAAAAATGCAGTTGTTATGGAAATAATGTTCTTTATTGCTACAGACAAAAGTCTCGAATGTTTCAATACTGGTGTGTGAAAGCGACATCACGATACTATCAGCACCTCTATACTGTTGTCGCGAATTTTGTTTTCTGCAAAATTTTGTATACGACTGCGTCCACGGTCTAACGGTTGGCGTCGCTTGTCGCTGACATTCGGATCCCGAATTCTATTCGCTGCGATCACAACCTGTGATGGAATCTGAAGTTCTGGAACGGCTACCACTTGGCCTCGTGAGGCCAAATAGGAGGCTGCATGAGTAAATAAACGGCGACATTGACACGCGTCGCAATCCCCCGAAGCGGACCTTCACAAGCCTGGAACCCACACGACATACACCGATCAACCAAAACATTATGACTACTGCCCACCGCGACGTTGGATGCCGTATGGTGGCATTGCAGGCACGTAACACGTTAAAAGCAGACACGGACGCGGGATCACCTTAGTGAAGGTACGGGCTGCAAATGGAGAAATCCATTGAGATAAGCGACTTTGAGAAAGGGCCGATTATTATTAGGCAGAGCCTGTGAACGAGTATCTCGAAAACGGGGGAGCTGGTCGAATGTGCACGTGCTACTGTCGTGAGCATCTACGGAAGAAGGTAGGACAGTGAAAACACCACTAGGCGCTGATTGGTTGGACGTCCACGACCTGAGGTTCGGGGGCTTGTCTGCTCTGTAAAGTAGGGTAGATGCTGATCTGTGGAATCTCTGCCGAAAGAGCACGGTGCTGGTGCACGTGCAAGTGTTTTGGAGCACACCGTTCATCGCACATTGCTGAAAATGTAGCTCCGCAGCGGACCAACCCTAAGTGTCCACATGTTGACCCAACGACATCGTCAATTACGATTGAAGTGGGCACGGAGCCATCGGGATTCGACAGTCGATCACTGGAAACGTGTCACTTATTCGGGTGAATCACATTTTTTGCTAAACCAGGTCGATGGTCGTCACCACAAGCGACGTCATCGAGGTGAATGGCGGCTGGAAGAGTGCAGCGCGCCACGGACGCAGGTTGATGGGAGCAGTATTATGTATGGGAGACATTCTCCTGCGTTTGCATGGGACCTGTGGCAGTAACTGAAGGCACGCTTACAGCTGCGGACCATCTACATTTCTTCACGCATGATGTCTTCCCGCCGGCCTCTGTAGCAGAGCGGTTCTAGGTGCTTCAGTCAGGGACCGCGCTGCTGCTACGGTCGCAGGTTCGAATCCTGCCTCGGGTATGGTTGTGTGTTATGTTCTTAGGTTAGTTAGGTTTACGTAAATTTAAGTTTAGGGGACTGATGACCTCAGATGTTAAGTCCGATAGTGTTTAGAGCCATTTTAACCATTTGATGTATGAACAGTTCAACTATGTCACTAATAATTTTATTGCACTGCAAATGATATGAGGTCCAGTGTTCTTGGGAGATTTTTCTCAACGACAGCTTCTCTCTACATTCCATACTGTTATCTCTTGCATGCCTTCCACGTTTATCGTTTTCAGTTTTGTAAATATTGCTACAGCTATTAAAAATTCAAAAGCACAAATTTTCAAGATTTTCTATATGGATTAGGAATTTGTATGGGCCTAGGAGCTATTATTTTATACTTTTTTTCCCTTTTAAAAACAGGCTATCTTAAAAAGTTTTTTGTTTAAATAACTATTTTCTGCTTTTTAGTCTTGTGTTTTTGTGAAATTTTTCAATCGATTTAAAACAGTTTGCTGAAATTACAACACACATAGGGCAAATTTCAGCTTTATTTCAGTTTCTGTCCGTCAGAGTCAACCAGTATATTTCTTCCTCCGACATATATTTCGCGAAAAGAGCGTGAAGGTAAAAATTAGAGAGAATCAGTCAAGCCTACACGGAGATTTATCAGCAACCGTTCTCGCAGCGAAACATTTGCGACTGAATAGCGAAAGATGAAGTAGTAATCGTTTACAAAGTACCCTCCGCCACACACAAGACAAGAAAGCTTTTTAGTATTGCAGTGTTATCCAGTTATGAGCTGTGTTGAATGTTTGCTCATCGGGAAGTTAGTTTAAATCTACTGCAAAATTTGTACCGAACAGACAGGCAGAAAAACACAGTACCTTTCGCCGCACACTAGACATGATAACGATTTAATATTGCAATCTCATCCAGTTCCGAGCTGTGCTGAAAGTTTCGAGTTCCTAGCTCATCGGGAAGTTAGTTCAAAATCGTTTGCAAAATCTATACCGAACTGACAACCACAAAAAAGCGACTCAATGAAAACGTTTTAAAATGAGGTAAGAAGCAAATGCATCCCTGAAAAGGCTCGTTGTAGCCGCGTGGTCAAGGGCTCCTTGTCACGGTTCCCGCGGCTCCCGCCGTCAGAGGTTCGAGTCCTCCCTCGGGCATGAGTGTGTGTGTGCTGCTCTTAGCGTAAGTTAGTTTAAGTTAGATTAAGTAGTGTATAAGCCTAGGTACCGATAACCTCAGCAGTTTGGTCCCATAGCACCTTACCACAAATTTCCTAAGGCGCAAATGGGGAAGGAGTGCAGTGTCACAATAACGTTGACCGGTGAGTGTACCGTGTTCACAGATTTGGAGGTCAGTACGCCCAACAACATTATGCTTCCCCACACCAGAACCATCAGAACGATCGACAATGCTGACTCGTCCGTATGGCTAAACGTTGGAACTCGTAATGCACCGTAGAAAATTTTAATAAAAGTGTGATATCTGTTCGTCTCACTGCAAATTTATTTCTGTTACCTTCACTAATGCACTGTAGCAGTTCTTTCTATTTATGGTCCAAGTTTCATCGAGCTACGTTACTTAAAAGTGAGACGTCATGCGAAAGTTACTTTTATTCGTAAGTTTTGTACACCAACGTAGATTTAAAAAATTATATTGATTGAAAACATCTATTGCGTGACAATAAAAGTAGTGCGGAGAAAATGCCAAAATAAAACTCTTCGAAGTGGGGAAACAAATAATGTTTCGAAAATTACCACGGTTTAGGTCGCACACTCGGCAAAGACAATCGCGAGTATTTTGCCCCCCCCGTTGTCAGGCGCCCTTGCGGACACCAACACGGACGATGCAGTGGAATAAGCTAGGTAACCTTGATCCAGTCCGCTGCGCTCACAGGACGGGTAGAGAAATCTGCCGCGTATTCCGGGTGCCGGTGTCGTTGTCGGTGTGAGGTTAATTGAGTAGCCTGTGGCGAGACCAGCTTTAACGAGGCCGGGTCACGCCAAGTGGCCTAGCCGCCCTGGCCAGCAGCCCCACACCGGCTGCTGCCTTTCCATTGTTGCGAGCGCGACTTTACGAAACAGTGCTCCACTACTCCACTTTTTACTCGTCTTTCTGTGGAATGAGGTATGGTAGTATCTTCTTCGGACGAATTGTGATGTTAATAACATTTGTTTTAACATATTTATGTCACGCGGATGTATGAATGCTTCCTCCAAAATTAAATGAAATTCCAGTTGTGTTAACAACTTGGGAACAGTGTACACTTAGAGTCCCAAATAAGGTGCGAGGGCTGATCAGCAAAGACTGACCCTGATTTTTTCCCTAACTTCCGTTGTAGTTTCCTGTACCACGAATATTTGAAAAGAGCTCAAAAATGTGTCTGAAATCTTATGGGACTTAACTGCTAAGGTCATCAGTCCCTAAGCTTACACACTACTTAACCTAAATTATCCCAAGGACAAACACACGCCGGCCGGTGTGGCCGTGCGGTTAAAGGCGCTTCAGTCTGGAACCACGTGACCGCTACGGTCGCAGGTTCGAATCCTGCCTCGGGCATGGATGTGTGTGATGTCCTTAGGTTGGTTAGGTTTAAGTAGTTCTAAGTTCTAGGGGACTGATGACCACAGAAGTTAAGTCCCATAGTGCTCAGAGCCATTTTTTTGACAAACACACACAGCCATGCCCGAGGGAGGACTCGAACTTCCGCCGGGACCAGCCGCACAGTTCATGACTGCAGCGCCCAAGACCGCTCGGCTAATCCCGCGCGGCTTGAAAAGAGCGTGTTTTTATGTATGATGCCCATAGGCGGCAGCATTCTCGTATCGGTAGATTGGTAATAAAGCTATATTTTGTAGACGCTCTTTGCGTATCGCTTTCCGGACAATGGAGGTGACGCGAGAGGAGCTTCTGTGTTCGCTTAGCCCATGCTAAGCTAACGAAAAGTTGCAGCTAGCGTACGGTGAAGATGTACGACCTCGTGCAACAGTATAGGTGGTTCAAGGACTTCAAAGAAGACCGGCTTGTCTGTGTTAAGCAAGGTGGTCCCGGTGTTTCGGCTTCTGTTGTGACTGAAATCAATATCAACACAGTTGCTGCGATTGTCCGTGAGAATCGGCGGATAACCTGAGTAAAGTATTGAGAATTGCATATGGTAGTGTCTTCACGATTATGCATGGTCGTCTCCTTATGATCCGTGTTTATGCCCGTTGGTTGTGACGTTTGTTGATTCCCGAACAAAAGGTTCTGCGAATGGAGCCACGTCGCAATGTGCTACGTCTCCATGTTGACTGATGGGATGCGTTCCAGATAACGATTACCACCGGTGATGAGGCGTGGCTGCACATTCTGATCCTGAAGGAAAACGAGTCAGCACAATGTGGGAATCGTCAAGTTCCCCAACAACAAAAAAGGTGGAAGCTGTTCCACCTGCAGGAAAAGCGATGGTGACCTTGACTGTCATGGAGTGATTAACAGCATGCAGTTACCTCTCACACTACTGTTACAGTAGAATACTACATTTCAATATTGGAAAAACCGAGAAAGCACATTGCAAGGAAACGACCAGAACTTTCTCGGGGTGTGTGGCGACTACGTCATGACAATGCGTAGCCTCACGTTGCAAGTCGTCCTGCTGTTTCTGGCTCAGTTCAGCATTACCTGTGTACCGCATCCGCTTCATTGCCGCCATCTTGCACCCTCTGATTTTTTTAACTCCCATCAGTAAAGACAAACCCTTGCGGTATTCGATTTGAGAACTCTGAAGCAGTGCTCAAGAAAAATGAGGCGATTCTGAAGGACCTGACAAAGAATGGCCTGCACCATGTATTCGAGGACTGGCAGACACGCAGTAAAAAGTACACTAAAGAAGGAGGGAAGTACTTCGAAAGAGATCATTTAAACATTGAAATGGACATTTGGGAAAAAATTAATCTCAGTCATTGTTGATCAGCCCTCGTACAAAATGTGGCATGGTAATGATTTTCGTTATTCCCCGATATTTGCAGTTTACAGGGACGTGCGGAGCGCATCAAGGATATGCATGGGAGCTCAAAGATCTGCTATTAACGTATAGTATCAACAGGAAAGTGAAATTTGATCTTTGGTTTCACTTATGAAGGACATGAGTACCGGCAATGATTTACTGTGGTTAGAGTCCTGGGATAAGGTCCATTCAGCCTCTTTAGAAAAAATAAGGAGCTGTCGTGGAAAGAGGAACGGCTCTAGTATGGAAACTCAACATTAAGGATCGGTGGAGTTGTCTGCTGGCCATGTGTCCGACTAGTGTTGCCGTACGACGAAGCCTTTAGATGTTACTGATTTCCAGCGGTAGGTACAGTAGTAGTAGTAGTAGTAGTAGTATTTGTTGTTGTGGTCTTCAGTCCGAAGACTGGTTTGACGACCACAATAACAACGACACCTGTTAATTGTCACCCGCAAATCAAAACCATCCAGAGTCTTCATAGGATGCAGCTTCAGTTATCTGACAGAAAACACAAGAAGGGTGTACCTTCTTATCCTTGCTCGTGTTCCCAAGGTAGAGCGGTGTTTAAGCCAATAAATTCACATCCATATCCCTGTCTAACCGGACGTTCCTTAGTATCAACAAAAAAGTGTGATAGAACGTTGCTTTGAAAATGGCACGACTGTTTTATTTTCTCCAACCGAATACAATCCAAGCTAGCCCTACTTCTCCATTGACCTCGTCGCCGGCAGGACGCTGTACCATAATCCGCCCTCCTTCTTTTTCGCACACAAGGAAAAAGTTTACATGTTTCCGGTGAAATAATGGCAGAGATTTTATTTCTTTGACTGAGTCGCTCCTTCTGCATATAACGAAGCTATTAGCTATGCATCATATATTTAACACTTCTTTCAGTTCCACCAACCGATCTTCGTAGCTTACAGTACTGTAATGTATTGCCCTAAATAAAAAATAGTATAAGTTGGGTGTGTAAGGTCTACGTTATTAAAAACTGAGTGACCGAAAGCCACGGGAAGGCTTGCCGCGTTTGAAGATGTGACGCGTAGGGCGCCTGAGTGTCGTGGTGGATGCAGGGTGTGGCCATATCTCAGTAGTCTGTTGCAGACAGGTGTTTAGTGAACATGGTAGGACGCCGCGAGTTAGCCGACTTTGAACGTTGCATTACAATCGATACGAGACGCATGCATCGTAGCGTACAGGAGATTACTCAAGAATTCTGTTTTCTGTGATCAGCTTTGTTAATGTGGACCTTCAACACATCGAAGACAGCAGTGCCGTATGCATAAACCGCAGATCACGGCGACCAACAGTGTTTGAGTCAGTTCGCCGGTGGACCGTTTCTTTCAAGACTGTGTTGGAGAGAATTGCGCCTTCCAGGCTTCAGTAGGCGACGACCGACTCGTGTCACAGAGCCTTTCGCTGACTTTTCGCCATTCCGTGCATACTGAGCCAAACTTCTTGAGCGAATGTGCGAGCACAAGAGTAGCTCCGCGTACGCCGAGGGCTGAAGCCACTGCTTTAGTTTCCTCAGTCCACTGAGTACGTTATACACTTCCCTCTGGCGGCAACGCAGATGTGTATTCCCGCATGGGAGCGATCATGAAGGTGCCTATTGGCATCCTGCGCTAGATTGTCCCAAGCATCTTGCGCCTTTTCGGCAGTGGTTCCTGCGGGCCCCGCAGAACGAGTAAATTTGTTGTGATCCAGCTGACTAGGGCAGTTGTTGTAGACCACGAACAGCACGTCGTGTTGCAGCAGCCATAACTGGACAATCATTGCCCTGTTGAAAAAACACGTCACATTCCTGTCGAAGAAATGGCAGTAGGACGGGGATAACATCATTTGCAATGTAGTGGGCACTGGTTTTTTTCCCTGCAGAAACATCAAATGTGATCGCGAGTTGTAACTAATGGTCTCCCATACAATGAAGCCTGGTGTGGTACCTGTGTACCGTGAGCGAATGCATTCTGGAATGCGCTGCTCACCAGGTCTGTGCCATACTCGTTTACGTCCATCAATCGCTTCAGGCAGAATCTACTTTCATCACTGCAGACAACAGTGCCATTCCACTCTCCAGTCAGCTCTTTCACGACATGCCAGGCCTGAGGCATGCGACATCTTAATCCAGCTGCAATCAGTCAGTTCCCTGGTCCTCGATGATACTCCCGGATTTCGTCCCTGGAGGACGTCGGTCGATCACCGCTGCTCGCAAAGAGCGTCGATCTCGACGGGCATCTGTCTGTACTACATGGACATTCAGAACCTGGTGTACATGTGGGAATGTTCGACAGGCCACTGCTGAAAGCAGCAACATACCGCTGACATGTTGTGTCCAACACGTCCAATCCGTCGATAAGTTCGTCCAGCTTCCCGCAGGTCCACAACGCGACGCTATTCAAATGGCGGAAGATGCTCTACGGGAGTACGTAATCGTCGGCAGGGCATGGTTCTTGCATAGAATGAATATTTCACATACTATTCACCTCTAAAACTCAGCACAGCACATTTATTGCCAGCAAAGTCAAAACTGATGGCGCACAGACATGCCCCCTGAGTGCCATCTGATCGCCGATATTAACCGTGACGAATGAATCACTAATACTACAAAGCCTCAGTATCCAAAGCTTATATACCCTGGTGCCAATGAACACAGTTCCTGAGACTGTTGCATTATTTTCCCGGAGTGTATCTGTGGCAAGAGCGCGAACGTTGTCTTGCTCTTTTTCTTCGAGTGTTAACTTTACTTGCGCGTGAGACACGCGGAATTTCCGCGATTAGAATTCTCACATGTTGCAACTACGTGTAGGATGAGGGAAAGAGAGAGAGAGGAAGAGGGAGATAGATCTGAGCAGCACTGCTTAGTTCCGCACAGCAGCTAAGGACTTCAAAGCGACGTGAAAGCTTTTCTGACAGCTTGTGTGGCCATGCGTTTCGAGATGTTTCGGTCACGCTAAGGCGATAACATTACTAGTTTTTTTGTCACGAAGCTCTTAAATCGTTAGTTTCCTCCAACAAGTTCGTACGTTTGAATATTCACCTCCTCTTAAAGAAAGAGTGAATAAACTTTGATTGCTATTAAACAGTTTGCGCCGTTCTTTGTAAGTGGCTAAGCGATGTCGACGTGATATGAAATAGGAGCGTAATCTGTTGTTCTGCAACTGGTGTAAAATTTTCTTCTACAGCGGAGCACTGTGGTATCTTCTGTACACGAAACACACTTTTAGAGCTGCGTAAAACAAAATCAGTCCCAAAAAATGCGATTCATCCTTCGTCGGACAAACCACATATTACTTTCTCCAGAACCAATTCAGATCAGCGCTATACCTAGTATTAACGAGGCAATATCCCCAAGGACAGAAGTCCAACCGGACGGATCTTCTTTCCCAGTAAATAAATCTTTTGAAAAATTGCTAATGCAGCTGATTTTTGACAAGCACTACTTTGCAGAAGACGATCAGAGATCATAGACATAGATAGCCAACAAGGGCAGAGGACCACATCAAATGGTTGTCAAACTACTCTAAACACCTGGATGAAAATAATTCGTACGACGATTAACTATCTTAAGCCCCTTGCACAGCTGCGGTTCGTCGTGGAATGCATGCAGACATTTCGTCATATAGAGGATGAATTTTCTCTCTCAATCGAAGTGTGTGTTGTTATGAAATTCCTGGCCGATTAAAACTGTGTGGCGGACCCGGAATCTTGCTTTTCGTGGGCAGCGCAGTCCAAATCGATTAAGGAAACAAAAATAAAACCTAAATCATTTGTGGGCATAATTTGAATCCTGTTCTACCCGAACGCGAATAAAATTTCCTAACCATTGTGCCACCTTGCTTAATGCAAATTTAAATGACGTTGTATATTTTACGCAATATTTTAACATCATCTAAGCATATTGTCGTTTGTTTGCCGTCATTAAATTGCCAGTTTTCCACGTCGTGTACATTGTTATATGACACCTTATCAGCATTGTAGAGGGAAACAGCACGCAGTATGGAGTCGTGAACAAAAAGACGTATATTAATTACGCTGTGTTACAGGACAATTATCGACAGTGGAAACTAAAATTGCACCATATATCCTAACAGTTGACGGCTGATCGAATGCGAAGCTGGTGGTAGTTTAGGTATACCATGGGAGCCTGTACGTCTATGCTGCTTCTATTGATCAAGTGAAATATCAACCTGTTTATCGTTATGCCGTTCTTAGATTACAATCCGCCATCTGACGTTGGCACTGGAGATTGTATACGGCGACAGATAGGCGACTTCTTGCTTGGCGCTAGACAAGGATTACGACCCTATTTGTTTTCACGGCGTAATTAAAGTGAATAGTACACCTTTCCCTGCAGCTTACACTAGGCGAGGCAACTGTTCCGGCCTGTTTGCTTCCAGCAGCCTCTCTCCAGCCGATACGGCCCGGAGCATTGCGCCTCTGTATGCGAGCCCAGCAGTCACCACTCGCCACGGCACCGCTGTTTCGCTTCTGTCGTGCTGGAGGCTCCAGCCCTCCAGCCACTCCTCTGCTGCGCTTCAGCAGCAGCTTTTTCCCCACTTTTGATCTGGCGGCGGCAAAAGGTCATGCTGGCACAATTTTCTTCGCCCTAATCAGAGGTGCTCTTTTATTTGGTTTATATCGAGCCTTTGTTATTATTATAATTAGTTTTCTTTCGAACACCTGTCTTCATTTGATAGATGTCGAGACTGTGGACGTTACAGAGGGGTAAAGGCGGGGCATGTTTCTCATCTAGGGAATTTCAACTTATAGTTTTTTCTGGTTCCTCTGGTGCTCCCCTTCATATATCTGGCTGATGTCGTTAAGAGATGCGGGATGGTAGCATGCTAAAAGTAAATTAGATAAAGCACTTCTCAGCGGAGGAGTTTATAATGTGTCCATCCGAGAAATAATTTCTTTATAAAAATTGTAATATATTTCAACCTCAGGCCACTCAGTTACCAATTTCGACCTATTACCAAGTTATCATCAGACCATCTGTTTAAAAAGAAAGAAAAAGAGTGATAGCAAAATACTAGGAGACGAAATTAAAAATGAAACCAGCTTCCATACAGGGCTATACGTACTCGAGTAAGTTACACAATAATTCGTTAACTGAACAGGCCCAGAAAGGTGCCCACAGTGTTACATGTCTGTGCTTTGGTTGTTGGAACTGAAGAGTGCAGCGAACTGCGTACTAGTACAAAATTGGTAACACTTAAAGCTAGTAAAAAATTACTTAACTACTGGTGGAGATAAGCTGCGAGTAACAGACTGATAGCTGGCGGTCACAAGTGGACACTGAATTAGCCAGAATGGAAGAACTGTTAGACATATGCGAGCCGATTAAAGCAGTAAGCCAATCCTGTGGAAGTACTTTTTTTTAAATTCAGATACTCATTTGTGGAAGTTTCGTCCACTAATATTTCCATTACCTATGTATGCCCTTGCTCCCTTGGTTTATCGATAAGGTGAAGAGATAGTTATCCTCAACCAGAAGATGGGTTTGAACACACAGTGCTCTGTTAGGCATTGTCGTTTTGGAGCCGGTATGCTCTTGCTTGCTCCAGTCCCTGAACTGACCAAGCCGTTATGGGGGGGGGGGGGGGGACTACACTTCGATATGGACTCGGAACCACTATGCAGCTTGCCATTTTCACCGGAACAAAAAATGCAGGAGGTAAAAGAAGCGATAACTCGTAGAAATAATTTCGGGAGCGACATGTGATCGAACCCAGAATCTGTTGTAGTCCGACACTTAACCAACTGAGCCACCAAGCCACATTTGGGTTATCCATATGCGTTAGCTTTCTTCTTCACAACCGTTCGAATCGAGTAGTATTTACGATAAGCTTATGGTAGAAAGGGGGGAGGGGGCGTGCTGAAGCTGGTGCTAACCTCAAGCGCCTGCAAATGGCATAGAACAACGTCGAGCGGAAAACGGTGTCTGCTTGGGAACTGCAGTGTCGAGGGTTGCCACGAAATTGCAGGGTGCCTGCCTCGTACTAGTTTGTACCATGCGGCAACAAACCGGTGTGGCGGAGTGGAAGTACTTCCTCTCTCCTTTATGTTGGCCACGTAACTTTCCACCGGTAATTTTGAGTCTAATCACGTAACCATTTACAGCAATTCGCATTTCACGGTTATTCGTCCTACACAGTAACACTACTTGCCGACACACTTTCCCTGTCGTGCAAGAAATCGGTAGGACACTCCTCGTCTTGATACTATCTAAATGCATGCTGACAAGACGCCAATACATCCACTCGGCGCAGCCCACAAACAGATCGCTAAGTGAAATGATACTGTGGACTGAAATTACTTCCCCCTTTCCTCATCGCTCTGCGGCGTCTTTTGCGGTGAGCCCCGCGTCTAGCGATCACGGGGGAATGGAAATCGTCAGCGGCGCCCGCTTTCCACCTAACATTCCCCTTCTGGCAGATGGCGACTGGCGGCGTCTCGCACAGAAACCGTAAACGCTGGATTTAACGGCAGTCGACGAGATGACAAGCTTCGCGGAAGACTCTGCAAGCCCCCGCAACTAACAGCTTCCGTGTGGTTCTCCTTCTAGAAAGGCAGAGAGATCGCTGCCTTCTGAAATTGACACATAGACGACGCTACAGATAGGCTCCCGGCACCATTCTCCTCTCAGAATGAGTTCTATTGTTGCAGATATTTATTCAGTTGTTAGTCTTTCTTCTGGTCTGAAGTGGTCTGTTAAAATGTATTTGTAGCTAATGTAACTGACTTTATAAACTAAAATAGAGGTCGCAAAATATTTTTCTCGCATATTTTTCTTGCCATATCGCAACTACAATCTGTGAGTCTTCGTTGATGTTGGTTCTGTTACTCGGGTATTTAGTTAGAGGCGTTCCTTGACAGCTCAGCCCCACCTTAATATTAATCTGAGGCAAGGTTACCAGCACTTCCTGTAAATCTCAATGCTTTATTTTTATTGCGACTGTTTTTATGCGAATCTGAGGAGCAAACTTACATTTGTTTAAATGATTCTTAAAAACCTCCTAAAAACCCCATGAAGGCTAGCCGATGTACCACACCGACAGTAGTTAAACCAAATCGTTAATTCTGTCGATATCTAGCTTGTATCCCTCTCTCACAAACGGTACGTTATAGGATTGCACGAAAATATAAAAGACGCCTCGTAGCATGTGCCCTATAAAATGCAGTATTTCTTTCTTTCAGGCAGTTTTCCAGTCTGGAACCGCGCGACCGCTGCGGTCGCAGGTTCGAATCCTGCCTCGGGCATGGAAGTGTGTGATGTCCTTAGGTTAGTTAGGTTTAAGTAGCTCTAAGTTCTAGGAGACTGATGACCTCAGAAGTTAAGTCCCTTAGTGCTCAGAGCCATTTGAACCATTTTTTTCAGGCAGTTTCTTTGTCAAATCAGTAGAGTATTATGTCGCAATTAATAGCCATAAATGTAAATTTTACGTACTTGTATGCAGCATATTCAGATTGCAGTAAATTTCGAGACATTTCCTCGTATCACAAAGTGGAGGGGTTAAAACATAGGTATTTCTAGCCGTATGTGTCTGTTGTGTTTTGGCTCTCAAAAGAATTACGGTCAACGACGTATGGTCAATTTAATGTGAAGCCGAAGTAGCAGAGGCCAGGTTTTCCCCACGGCATATTAGGGAGTTAACAAAGCAGTATCCCGTTTCCAATACTTTCAGCACTCTGCGTTAATAGCGTAATTGTATTTCCACCTTCTTAATCGAGCTTCTGACTTCTACTTCTGAACACTTCTGTTCGATTCAACCCATTTCTGGCGCATTTTCCGAAAGGAGAGCTTTACGAGGATATGGACTGTGAACGATAACAACTCGAATTTAAGTGGCACGAAATGATGATATTCCTGTTGTCATTTATTCGACTTCCATATGTGCAGATTTATCGATACCGAAGAAGTTATCGGTCGGCCAGGAACTGCTTGAGAAAAATTCTCAAGTATTTCAATTCCCGAGTTATTAGCTGTTTCAGACAAAACTACCCAGTGTTAAACCAAATTATCTCAGTTACGTTTGCAGAAATGCTAATTGATTGCGTACCAAATGTATTATCACAAAAATGCGATCCATTGTAATGTATGAGATATTTCCAGGAAAAATACAAGATGTACGAGAATAGATTAGACTGGATGAGAGCTTGTCGAACCCGTGGAAATTTAGCTGGGTAGCGACGATATGATCCGGAAACTGCGTGCAGTAGTTGTCGGCACAATAAACAACATGCAAAGTGAACCAGGGCCACGAGGCGTAACCATATATCCACTATATTGTGAGCGTGGAGGAAAGCAATACAAATTAATTATCCTCCTCCCGCACACCCCTCAATCAGTGCACTTGCCTCTAACATGAGCTGGGCGCATCGCGGATAGGAGAGATTCCATGCACCCTCCTATGGATGAAAAGCATCATGGCGTCACAGTTAAATTCTGGCTGGCCTCTTTTTAAGTTAATTTACTATTCCGTTCGACTTTTTCGTGATCGAGTAATGTTAAGCTGCGCTTGTCTTCGGACATCATGTTAAACTGCAGGTTTTTTTGCAGTTGAATGCGCAGTTGTTTACTGATAGAATGGGGAAAAGACGCGTCATACAATATATACACTTATAATAAGGCAGTTTGAATTCCAAACGGGCGTCATCGGTACCATTCGTTGAATGCATTGAAAAAGGTGTAGTCCTTGAAGTGTCAAGGAGGAATGATGTTCGCAGCGATCGCTCTCATGGTAACATCACAGAAATATGCGGGAGGGGAAAGAGAAAGTGCGGTGTCGCCTCCTGACGTTGTAGTCACCTGTTGTCCGTGTGACGTCGCAAACACTTAAAACTACTGCTTTCCGGTATTTGCGACGACTACACTGGCTGCGGTGGTCTCGTGGTTCTAGGCGCGCAGTCCGGAACCGTGCGACCGCTACGGTCGCAGGTTCGAATCCTGCCTCGGGTATGGATGTGTGTGATGTCCTTAGGTTAGTTAGGTTTAAGTAGTTCTAAGTTCTAGGGGACTGATAACCACAGCAGTTGAGTCCCATAGTGCTCAGAGCCATTTTTGACGACTACACTTTTGCTCGTTAAATGGCGCATGGTGGTATCGGTAATGATTTTTGCCTGGCGGTCAGTAGCGCTCAGTTCACCATTTTCAGTTCTATCATCGTAATTCGAATGTAACATGTCCTTGGAGATTTGATATCCCAAGATGTTTGGCATGCAATAGTGTTGAAGATCGTACTATAAGAGCACGGGCTCTTTTTCAGTATTTAAATTTTGTACCTTCACAGGGAGATGTGGATTGGGGTGGGAGAGCCCATACAGTTACAATTCTGATCCTGCTAGGACAGTAAAATAATCTACTTCGTCGGTATTGGAGAAATTTTTCCAGTACTGACGGGCGCCGTACTATTGTGGTCAACGCTGCTGCGTGATAAAGCAGAGATTCTGTGTTCGATTAGTTGTTTCTCAAATGGAGTAGTCTGTAAGGGAGTCCACTCAATTTCATGCTGCTGGTTCGGCGTCATGAGAACAGTTGAGAAGCTGCCGGAATAACGAAGCAATTGCAATGTTAGGCTGTTCAGCAAAGAGGCAGGATGTCGAAAGCGAGTGTCAGTATTGCTGTAAAATCTTCAGCAAGATGTGAGTCGTGCAACACTCCCTAATGTGGGACTATCCTCGTCGTACGCTTCACTGAACGTCTGTAATTGTTAGATACCAGGCTATGGCCATTTGTGATCAGTACGCGTGTAAATATAACGAACCAGCCCGGACGAAAGATGTGAGTCGCCCATCTCTAACTTCATTCATCTCTTTTCCCACCTTACTGTGTTTGAGAGTTTGTCAGCTCCCGACAACCAAATATGTTAAGGGGAATCCCTCCCCGTAAGATGTCCTGTAGTGCTGTACAGATTAAAAGCGATGCAATGGCAGATGGGCTGTGGTACTCTTAAAGAAAGATTGTTGTTTCTTCCCAGGATTTTTTTTTTTTTTTTTTACCAATAACCTCCCATCACATTCATATCGTTCTAGGACTGAACCACCATCTTTACCTTCTGCGCATTAAAGACTACGGAAATTTTGTTACTTTCACTGCTACCTTTCCCTGACTGTAAAATATTAGTTCTAAGGATACACTATGCGGTTTGGTGCAAATAGTAGCTGAACTGCACAGTTTTTTCTGGATATACACTGAAGAGCCAAAGAAACTGGCACAGCAGCCTAATATCGTGTAGGGCCCCTGCGGACACGCAGACGTGCCGCGACACCCTGTAGCATGGGCTCGACTAATGTCTGAAGTAGTGCTGGAGGGAATTGACACCATGAATCCTGCAGGGCTGTCCATAAATCCGTAAGAGTACGAGGGGTGGAGATCGCTTCGGAACAGCACGTTGCAAGGTATCTCAGATATGCTCAATAATGTTCATTTCTGGGGAGTTTGGTGGCCAGTGGAAGTGTTTAAACTCAGAAGAGTATTATTGGAGCCACTCTGTAGCAATTCTGGATGTGTGGGATGCCACATTGTCCAGCTGGAATTGCCCAAATCCGTCGGAATGTACAGTGGACGTGAATGGATGAGTGATCAGACAGGATGCTTTTGTACGTGTCACCTGTCAGAGTCGTATCTAAACGTATCAGAGGTCTCACATCACCCCAACTGCACACGCCCCACACCATTGCAGAGCCTCCACCAGCTTGAACAGTCCCCTGGTGACATCCAGGGTCCATGGATTCATGAGGTAGTCTCCATACCCGTACACCTCCATCCCCTCAGTACAATTTAAAACGAGATTCGTCCGACCAGGCAACATGTTTCCAGTCATCAACAGTCCAATGTCGGCGTAAAGTTTTGTGTCGTACAGTCATCAAGGGTGCAC
Source organism: Schistocerca piceifrons (assembly GCF_021461385.2). Taxonomy (NCBI): domain Eukaryota; kingdom Metazoa; phylum Arthropoda; class Insecta; order Orthoptera; family Acrididae; genus Schistocerca; species Schistocerca piceifrons. Next base: position 657,394,661 of record NC_060139.1, read on the forward strand.
GAGTGGGCCTTCGACTCCGAAAGCCCATATCGATGATGTTTCGTTGAATGGTTCGGCCGCAGTAATGTCGGAGATTTGATGTTTTACCGGATTCGTGATATTCACGATACTCGTGAAATGGTGCGGGAAAATCCCCACTTCATCGCTACCTCGGAGATGCTGTGTCCCGACGCCCGAGCGCCGTCTATAACATCACGTTCAAACTCTCTTAAATCTTGATAACCTGCCATCGTAGCAGCAGTAACCGATCTAAACAACTGCGCCAGATCCTTGTTGTCTTATATAGGCATTGCCGACAACAACGCCGTATTTTGCCTGTTTACAAACGTCTGTATTTGAATACGCATGCCTATACTAGCTTCTCTGGCGCTTCGGTATATTTCCGCATGTGCTCCTTTTGTTGCCCGTTGAATATCTTGGCGATACTTAATTTCTCTCCTTGTCTATACCAACATCAGTCAGCGCCCCTACAGCATCTCGTGCTCGTGTCGTAAGAGCTCGCACATGAGCCGGCCACGGTGGTCTAGCGGTTCTAGGCGCTCAGTCCGGAACCGCGTGACTGCTACGGTCGCAGGTTCGAATCCTGCCTCGGGCATGGATGTGTGTGATGTCCTTAGGTTAGTTAGGTTTACGTAGTTCTAAGTTCTAGGGTACTGATGACCACAGATGTTAATTCCCATAGAGCTCAGAGCCATTTGAGCCATTTTTGAGCTCGCACATGTGGAACAGATGAACTGAACATTTTATCCTTAACGAACCCCAAAAATAGTCAAGAGGGAGTTATATCAGGTGAACCTGGTGACCATGAAGTTGGACAGTATCTTGAAGTAAAAACTTAATGATTTAAGCTGCCAATTGGAAAAAAAAAAACGTAGAGACATAACAAGCTGCGTGAGTGAAAGTACTATTTGCTACAAATCAGATAACTGTATGTAGCATTGTTCCTTAGAAATAATTTTTTGTAATCAAGGAAAGACTTCATTCTCATTGTGAGTAGCTAACTATTTGCCAAGTTGTTATGTTCCCATGTTTCTTCGTCCGGCCACCTGTACTTCTACTGGATCTTTGCTGATTTAGCCTTTATCCCATTTATCGAATTCACTTGTCTTACGGAGAACATTGTATGGTAAGCTTCATGTTCACACCTACGCGTAAAAACAACGCGGCCATACAGAAGTGAGACTGTAAACGTACGTAGGATCCTCTTCGGCTCACCGAAAGCAACTCCCTTTGCCATTAACTGAACAAGTAGATGGAAGACCATCGAAGGCACATGAAACCCCGCTTCAATTGCTGCTTTCAGTTCTCAGCGGTCTTAGGTATTACATGAATGATAAAAGAATTTAATAACTTGATAAAGAGGAGCGCTTGATAATTTACTACTCTCTTGACTATTAAAGCACCACTTGATGCACTAATTAACAAAATGTTCTCTTGAAGTACAATTTTCAACATTCACTAAGTACATTTCCATCTGAACATTAATAACACTGGTCCTATTGGATGATGTTGACTGCTTCAGCTGGGGTCACAAACTGGACAGAGCACTTCCAAGCTCGGCTCTATAGTGACCACAGTGTTCGGATCTGTAGTGACCACAGTGCCAGGGCGCTGTGAGAGAAGGCATGTCTTCTTCAGCCTCTCCCATTCGTCATTGCGGATTGCAGCGAGACATAGCTAATGTCTGTTGTATCGATATGCGTTGCTGACTTTGGTGTGGCGATGCGATCTTTGGACGATACCACAAGAACGAATTGGGGATTCATGAATTTCCTAAAATTTGTGTGTTTAAAACTGTTATCACTTTAAAAGCCTAGAGTTAATAATCCTACATGATAAACGAAAATGCGTTGCCATTCACAGTCATCGAATTCTGCTGTGACACTTTCGTGCTTTTCCCAGCGAGTGTTGTGAATTAGTGAGCGGGGACTCGTTCGGTAAAAGAGGCCTCAGAGCGCAGCCTGGAGCCATTAACTAGCTGGAGGTAGTATTGTATAAAAGTGACAGACTTGCCTAGGGTTAATTGAAACCAATAAGCGTCATTTGTGTCCATGCAGATTTGAGCGTGATGTTTTTGTGAGACTTTTCCCTTTATTGAAATTGAGCTGGATGACTTTTTCGTCGAGATCATTGACGGAGATTGTTAAGGGCCAGTTAGGTGCTCAGTGGGCACATCTCAGAATCTTTCTGAAAATAGTTGGACGGTTACAGGGCTCTTGATTATTGACTTTGCAGTGGTGAGAAGAAGTTAAACTCTCTGTTGCAGGTCTGGCGTCTCATATCTGTACTGATTTTAAATGCATGACAGTGCAGAGAATTCATCTGGGTCCTCCATTGATCGTTTCGATTTAATTCCGTGGCGTTATTTGTGTGGCGAACAACGCCAAGAGAGCGCGGAGTCTGGCGTCGGCTGCGAATGTGTCTGTGACTCCACGGAAGCCCGAGAACGGACAAAAAGGAACTTATTTCTACCTCGGCAAAACAATATCGAGAGAAACATAAAATTCATGTAGGTTGTTTGTGGTCCCACATTTTTTAATGAATAACTTGTTCACATCGGATGTACGTTTTGACATACCTAAAAAAATTTATTTCCCAATTAGAAATGGAAAATATTCTCATATAAAGCAACTTTGCAAGAAGTTATACTGTAGTACTGCCGTTTACTCGCCATTTAGCTACATCCGCTGACCAGCTGCACTTAGTAAGTCGGAGTTTGCGATTAATGCGCTCCCTCCGGCTATTTTGTAACAGATGACCGGCAAGACTATCAGTTAATCTGTTGACCGACGCTGGCAGACACACAAAGCGTAAAAAGGGTGGCCGAAAGAGGGAGCTCGCGCACACCACGGGCCGAGCAGTCTTCTCCCGTGAGGCGAGCAGCTCGCTGTAGTTCCGGGAAGCGGCGCACTGGACCAGTGGGTCGCGGATGCGCTCTGCCGCCGCTGCTGCCGCCCCACATACTCGGCGCCAGCTGCCGGCCTGAGTCGTTACGCTGCCCATGTGACGTCCTGAAACTAGCCACAAAAGCGTGGCGATCCAAGTCACCCGGCACAAGACTTACAGCTTTACTACCGGGGCAAACTGCAAAGGAAGCTTACTAGGGGTAATCGTGCAAACTTCTATTTAGCATCTCGAAAGAATTAAGCTGCGACTGTGAAACTTGTTGGTCTTTCTCTGCATATTCACCAATGCCACATGTTTTCTTCCAACGGTGAATGACTTAATGGAGACCTTGGTTGTAGAAGTCTGCATTTCGGCTGTTCAGGAACCGTCGGAGATTTGGGTAGTGTGCTCTTGTGACGGTTTTGCCGCTTTCCTGTTATCTCCACAGTAGGGTATTCTTAAAATATGCCCAGCGTCGCCTAGTACGATGACAGTCGGGCATTCGCCTCCTGCGGCTGTCGCGAGTCCACACCTTTCCACGGGCTCTTTGGTCTTTTGTCTCTGGGCCGTAGTGACACATCCAGCATGCTTACATGGTGAAACGGCTGAAGAAGTCATCGGGATTGGTCTAAACGGCTGCAACATACCCGCTGCTGCTTCGATACGTTGGGGTTTTTCAGTGCTTATGAAAAGTAGCGGAATCCTGCGGAAGGCGATCTTTTTCGTGTTCAAAATAATGTGCAAGATGCTTAAAGCTTAATAAATGTCTGATTTTCGGCCATCAGGCGTTCCACGTCTCTTGCTGTCCGAATTCTTCACAGAGAGATGGTCTGCCACTCCACTCATTCCTTCGTGAGACTGCAATGCAAATGCATGCGCCAGCTGACCACTGTGTCATATGATGATGCATTGTTGCTGAAGCTTCAGCCAGATCGATGTAGAAGGGTGTTGCACCGTTGTTCCTCTTCAAACGTAGAAGACGAATACCCTGCTCGTTTAATTTATCAGTTGGCTATACCATTTTGTTTTGGCACGTCTAGTGGCGTGCTACGGTACTGTGCGGCGGGAATTTCAGTGTGTACCATGACAGTGGATATAGGTAAAGAAACGAAAAGATGATTACTTAACTTTATATTGTTCGAGATGATAATTAACACGTTATGATGCCCTGGTATGGCGCGCAAGAAGCGTACTCCAGAGCGCTAGTTCTTCACCTCATTGACCAAGAATCATATGTACCTTATATTGGATGGAGTAATATCCAGTCTCTGTATGTTAGTCTTTGTACAGATGGTTGCGGGACCCTGGCTGTTTAGTACAGAATGTCGAATCAAAACCTTTCAACCGCCTAAATTTCAACCGTTGTTTTATTGAGCAAGTAGTTTCGGCGATATATTACGCCATTTTCAATCCCCTTTACCATGTTGGAAGATTCCCACGTGGCGCCCATTCAAAATAAGGCCCAGAATTCAATGACTGGTACCAATAGATTTTTGACACAACGATTCCTTCAATCATCAAAAGTGGCTCTGAGCACTATCTGTGGTCATCAGTCCCCTAGAACTTAGAACTAACTAACTAACCTAAGGACACCACACACATCCATGCCCGGGGCAGGATTCGAACCTGCGACTGAGTGGTCACGCGGCTCCAGACTGAAGCGCCTAGAACCGCACGGCCACACCGGCCGACCCTTCGATCGTCAGTTGCTAGTCATTGAATGCTGGCCCATATCTTGACTAGCCTAGAGGTAAGACTCTTCCTACACGTAGGCCAGGTGGCCTGAAGATGGCGTAATATATCGCCGAAACTTGCTCAATAAAATAGCAATTGGAGATAGGACAGCTGAAAAGTGTTTTGATTCGACATTCTGGAGTAGCGTCCCATCAAGGTCATTACAGGCTGAACACAAACTCGGATTGTGGTAGAACTGGGATGGTAATTTGCCGTGTTCTTGTCCACGAATGCAGTCCCATTATGTACCACAAATGATTTACAGACACTATAGAAAGCGAAAATGTGGATGGCTGGACGGGTATTTGAACCACCGTACTCCAGTTCCAGACTGCGGATTCAAAAGTTTCGTGTCAGAGACGAATCCAAGATTTTGGTAGGGGAAGGGGGGGAGGGGGAGCTAATAAAAATTTTGTTTCACCGTGGCGTTTCCAAATTTTCTAGATGTGAAAAATGCCGAGTTGTACCGTGGTTCGGAATCCACGTTTAACTGTAGGTCCCTCTATAATTGTAAGTCAGTTCAAAGGTCGGAGGAAGGCAACGGTATACGACGTCCATTAGGAGCAAGGCATGCCCGCCATAGCGGATCAGTGCGTTAACACTGCGCCACCTAGCTCGGTCGGTCAGGCGGCTGCTGCAGACACGCTCTTCCGGAGCGATATAGGCGCCTCCGCTAGGCAGCCGGCTCGCACAGACTGCGGATGCAGGCCTTGGCCGCGCAGATCTGCAGCGTGGCCCCTACCTGTTGCTGCACCTGCATCTGGAGCGGAAAGGGCGCCGCGCCGCACCGGCTGTCACTACCGGCTGGGCAGTTAGCCGCGCCGCACGTCCGCACTCCTAACCCCGCTGCGCTCTGCAGTAAAGCCCGCGACCGTCGTTACTTATTCTGGCTGACGCAGCACTCTTGATTCAGATCGTTACCGTTTCCTTCTGGGCGAGATGAATCTGCAGAAATAACGCGCACGGGGAGTCCCATTTACTCAGGAACATATAAAGAGTACAACATGTACAAAAAGATAGAGAAACACGGTATGAAACATGTAGTGTACAAACAGTATGAAACAGATCACTTGATGCGTGGGGCAGCCACAGATGTAGAAATCAATTTGAATAATGAATAGAAAGAAGGATCCTTTATTGTATGATTATATGATAGCGGAACAAATACTGGTAGCAGTTACTTCTGTAAAATATCTGGGAGTATGCGTACGGAACGATTTGAAGTGGAATGATCATATAAAATTAATTGTTGGTAAGGCGGGTGCCAGGTTGAGATTCATTGGGAGTGTCCTTAGAAAATGAAGTCCATCAACAAAGGAGGTGGCTTACAAAACACTCGTTCGACCTATACTTGAGTATTGCTCATCAGTGTGGGATCCGTACCAGGTCGGATTGACAGAGGAGATAGAGAAGATACAAAGAAGAGCGGCGCGTTTCGTCACAGGGTTATTTGGTAAGCGTGATAGCGTTACGGGGATGTTTAGCAAACTCAAGTGGCAGACTCTGCAAGAGCGGCGCTCTGCATCGGGGTGTAGCTCGCTGTTCAGGTTTCGAGAGGGTGCGTTTCTGGATAAGGTATCGAATATATTGCTTCCCCCTACTTATACCTCCCGAGGAGATAACGAATGTAAAATTAGAGAGATTCGAGCGCGCACGGAGGCTTTCCGGCAGTCGTTCTTCCCGCGTACCATACGCGACTGGAACAGGACAGGGAGGTAATGACAGTGGCACGTAAAGTGCCCTCCGCCACACACCGTTGGGTGGCTTGCGGAATATAAATGTAGATGTAGAACCGCAACAGCTGCCGTGAGAATATTTATTGATCTTCTGTTGTTCACAACTAGTTTCGTGTCTGTGAACTCACATCCTCCGGTGCCAAACAGTTGACCCAAAGAAGATGCAAAAATCCATTTGTAAACCTACGTAGACTTAAAAAAATTTAACCCTTCAGTGGTCGCTTGGGATACTGTTTCATAAAAGGTTGCGTGGCGTCTCACAGACACCAGCAGCACTCTTGCGGTAACAATCTATATTTCATTCGATCTGTTAGAATTTGTAAGTGCAAAGTACTAACTAAGTTAAATGAAAGAGATGTGGACATTCTGATCGTTGTAATACGTTTTATTTTTCTGATTTTTAGTTATAAATATACACCAAAAAGCTGTTGATTGTCACATTACGCAATCTGCAATCTCAAAAGCAATTTGCAATCTCATTCATCTCGAAGGTGAAAAACCACTATCACACAGTTTTCAGAAAATTGTATTGTAGTCCTTATATGACAGCACTCCTTCTTAATTCATTGCACAGTTTACAACAGAACTATCACATTCAGTGAGCTGTACAATTAGCAGACAGCGCAGACTTGGTGTGCATGTACTGAACAGAGAAATTTCTTACAGTTCCGGTATCTGTAAATGGTGTGTCGCTTGTTTGAACGACCACACTCACAGCACCTCTATCTTTTTGAGCCTCGGTCCTCTTCTGTGGATTGGACGGCACCTTCACCTGGAAAAAGGCTCTGAATATGTCGTCTGATATCTCTTGAACACTGAGAACGTCGACGCAAATAATCGTCAGCAAGATTTTCCTGCTATAAAAAAATCACCACGGGCCATCTATTGGTCTCTCTCGATGCATTATGAGTACTACACAGCTGATCGACAGTATCGACTCCTGATTTGGTAGCATTATAAAAGGTTATCATTTCCGGCTTTTTCTTATCTACCAGTTGTAGCATCATTTGCATTATCATTGTGGACTGTGGAGAGTATCAGAACCGCCTTGTTTTTCTCAGTGACATGACGTTAGAATTGAATTTTTCTGAAAGCCAAACAGTGTTGCTTCTACCTTCCGGTTCTTTGTTTGCGTAAACTCTGGGAGAATTTCAGATTTATTCTTTCTCATAGTCCTAACCAGAGTAAGATTCTTCTGAAGTAAGTCATCGGCTAATTCTAAGGAGCTGAACCAGATGTCTGTGGCTATATTTCGCACATTTCCTGATATCACAGAAGTGAGACGTTTCACAATATCTGTTGGTTTGTTACTAATTACAAATGCCCCTACAGGCTGTCTACGAGCATATACACTCCTGGAAATAGAAAAAAGAACACATTGACACCGGTGTGTCAGACCCACCATACTTGCTCCGGACACTGCGAGAGGGCTGTACAAGCAATGATCACACGCACGGCACAGCGGACACACCAGGAACCGCGGTGTTGGCCGTCGAATGGCGCTAGCTGCGCAGCATTTGTGCACCGCCGCCGTCAGTGTCAGCCAGTTTGCCGTGGCATACGGAGCTCCATCGCAGTCTTTAACACTGGTAGCATGCCGCGACAGCGTGGACGTGAACCGTATGTGCAGTTGACGGACTTTGAGCGAGGGCGTATAGTGGGCATGCGGGAGGCCGGGTGGACGTACCGCCGAATTGCTCAACACGTGGGGCGTGAGGTCTCCACAGTACATCGATGTTGTCGCCAGTGGTCGGCGGAAGGTGCACGTGCCCGTCGACCTGGGACCGGACCGCAGCGACGCACGGATGCACGCCAAGACCGTAGGATCCTACGCAGTGCCGTAGGGGACCGCACCGCCACTTCCCAGCAAATTAGGGACACTGTTGCTCCTGGGGTATCGGCGAGGACCATTCGCAACCGTCTCCATGAAGCTGGGCTACGGTCCCGCACACCGTTAGGCCGTCTTCCACTCACGCCCCAACATCGTGCAGCCCGCCTCCAGTGGTGTCGCGACAGGCATGAATGGAGGGACGAATGGAGACGTGTCGTCTTCAGCGATGAGAGTCGCTTCTGCCTTGGTGCCAATGATGGTCGTATGCGTGTTTGGCGCCGTGCAGGAGAGCGCCACAATCAGGACTGCATATGACCGAGGCACACAGGGCCAACACCCGGCATCATGGTGTGGGGAGCGATCTCCTACACTGGCCGTACACCACTGGTGATCGTCGAGGGGACACTGAATAGTGCACGGTACATCCAAACCATCATCGAACCCATCGTTCTACCATTCCTAGACCGGCAAGGGAACTTGCTGTTCCAACAGGACAATGCACGTCCGCATGTATCCCGTGCCACCCAACGTGCTCTAGAAGGTGTAAGTCAACTACCCTAGCCAGCAAGATCTCCGGATCTGTCCCCCATTGAGCATGTTTGGGACTGGATGAAGCGTCGTCTCACGCGGTCTGCACGTCCAGCACGAACGCTGGTTCAACTGAGGCGCCAGGTGGAAATGGCATGGCAAGCCGTTCCACAGGACTACATCCAGCATCTCTACGATCGTCTCCATGGGAGAATAGCAGCCTGCATTGCTGCGAAAGGTGGATATACACTGTACTAGTGCCGACATTGTGCATGCTCTGTTGCCTGTGTGTATGTGCCTGTGGTTCTGTCAGTGTGATCATGTGATGTATCTGACCCCAGGAATGTGTCAATAAAGTTTCCCCTTCCTGGGACAATGAATTCACGGTGTTCTTATTTCAATTTCCAGGAGTGTATTTCCGGATAGACGGTATAATAGCATCCACCAAAGCAAATAATTTTAGCCTGTACTTACTTGGTGTGCTTGGGATGTGCTGCCTGACGAAACATTTGCCCCTCAAAGCTTCTAGCTTTTCATCAGCAGTGCAGTACTCTCCAACTGAATAAGCGTTTTTGCAATTATAGGCAAAAGAAGAAAATATTTCACGCATATGGGCTAAATTATCAATCTGCTTTCTTTCCTTGTTGTCGAACCTCAAACAGTATAAAAGGAACCTAAATCGTCTTTCATTCGTTGTCAGAGGACATAACTCAATTCCCATTTTATTGGTGGCTCCTACGCCTTACGTGTTCGTATGGCTGTCTTTTCTAGCCGCACATAAATACAATACTCCTGACACAGTTTTTATTTCAGTTGCATCTGTCAAATGAGCATCCCTTTCTCTGCAATAATGTCTCTGTACCTAATTTAACTTTTTATTGGCGTACTCAACAGCACTAGAGAGCATCCCATTACACTGGCGCTCTTGCGTTCCTCACGTCTCCTTTCACACACAATCTTTTGCCGTCGAGTTCGAATATTTTTTGGTGGACACACTTTTGACCAATTTGTAGGATTGTTCCTTCCCAGAAAACATTCGTCAACAAGATTATCACTATCAGGGAAGTCTGCGTGTTGCTCAGTATCGGCATGTTCTTCTCATGTTTCCACAGTTTTCTTCTACATCACTGTAAATACCGAACAACAGCGGGAGTACAGTTTCTCTGTTACGCGCATTTTCCAAATTGAAAAATTGAAGCAGGTGTTGTGTGATGTCATACTGGATCTAAGGATAAGTAAATACCCGTATTTGCCGCTCGTAACGGCAAAAGTTGCGTGGCATCTGGTAGACTCCCGCGATGCAGCTTCGGAAACATCTACTTCCCTCAAACACTGTACTGCAACTAGCGCGATGTCGATAAGCTAAAAGTGTTTGCATTTAGTTCACTGGAAGGTAGATGAGACCACAGGTCCACCAGTGTATCTGATGAACAATAGTGAGTAAAAAAAATCTGCCAGGCCTCTGTGAGACGCCGCGCGACCACTCCAGGGTTAATTACGTTGTAAATAAGAAAAGAAAGATGACGCAACTTTTTAGACCTTGAAGCCATCTCTATCAATAAAACATAGCTGTATGTGCCTCGGAGGTTCCATGGCGTCGTGCGGATTCCCAGTCGCGGCGACGTTCAGAATCCACGCACTCTTTGCGATGCGGGGCGTGCGAGACAAAGTACGCGACGTACTGCTCCGCGGATTCAATGGGGAATGTTTACTGGCGGGCTTGGACTCACTCTCCGCTTTGCTACACTGTCAAAACAGTCTAAATAAGGGTCGCCAGCCTCCCTGTGGTCCGCGAGACAGAGTTAACTTCGTAGTTCCGAAGTCAGTAATTAACAGCCCTACAGCAGTGTAACTGGTTTCAGGAAAGATTGCGACGTTCGATTATTGGACTGGAAAGGTTCACCGCTAATAGCTGATGGAACTTTTCCAACTGGTCCCTAACGACGCCTGCCGATAGTCCCCACACAATAATGCGTGTCAATAAAACCTCGTCAAGTTATTCTTTTCTTTTTTTATTAGCTCCCGGGACGCGCTCATGCAGCCACCTGGACAATGGAATGTCAATTATGACGATACAAATGTAATTCGAACACAACAACCAGCTCCCCAGCGGAGAAAATCTCCGACCTGGCCGGGAATCGAACCAGGGCTCCTTCGGTTAGCAGTATGCCGAGGCGGACCATCTCGTCAGATTCCTAAAACACAATCTCCCAGTTAGCTACTTGGCTCCACAAATTGATGTGAAATACCTTTTATTATCGAGCTCTTGCTCGCAGGGCAACAGTAACCTAGAAAAACGTGCAAATGATTCAACCTGAAATCCACTCCCGCACGTGGCAGCTGATGCACTCCCACACACGGGAACCGCACTTTCGGATTCGTCAGCTTTCCGTGCGGCAGGAAACAACTCGGTTCGTCACGAAGCATCGCCTTCTCCCGGCTTCGGCAATACACTACGGAAACGCCACCTTCGCTCCAGAGGGCACCACGACTTCTACGTTCCACGAAGACTGCCGGACGACTGCCGGTTTCGCGAGCTCTAAACAGCTCCCTGAAATTACTTGATATTTAGACTTTCCAGCCAGTCAGAATGTAGGCATTTTAATGGTCATTTCGTGCGCTTCTGTAAGTATTATCCCGCCAATGGCGTCGAGAATATCGGCCATCATGGGGAGTCACAAACAAACCTGTAAGCCAGCTGTGTAGGCTCCGGCAGCAACCCATTTAGCCGGGTTAGGGAAACACTGACCCATCACCTCCAAGCTGGAGAACACCGCCTTCTCCCGGATACTGGCTCTGGCGGGTACGTTAGCCACCTAACGAGCACATGGATGCGGCCGAGAGATGATATGCTTCAGTTGAATGCATTTGCCTTCCTCAGTTTACGTCACTGAAGTTTGCCGGGCTTAGGTGCCATGGCGGGAGACGTGCTGTAGTTTGGATTTCGCTGTGATCACACACATTGCTGCAATGAGTCGCGCATTTTACTAAGTTGTCTTTGGTATTAGCCACTCCGGTTCGGATAGGTTGACAGATCTTCATGTCTTCCATTCCTCCTCCTCGCCGCCTGTGAACTTAGCTTGAGATTAGGACCCATCCTCGAAGATCGTCCGAGCACATAGCCCATTTTCGATCCCTTGCTGTTTTGGGTGCGTTGATGATGCCACTAGCACTACGTAGAAAGCTCTTTCTATGTATGAAACTCGTTCGTTGTCTTCCAGACTGCTCCCCGAAGAGCAAGTTGTTTCAGTTGTGGCATACCTTTATGTATGCTGCGATCTCATATATGCGGGCGCTATTTAGTCAGTATGTACTAGGTGGTCAGAAGTAGTCTGAAAAGCCTGTAAGGTTGTTGCAGGGTAGGTTGTGCTGAGAAATAATTATTAACAAAAAAAAATTCGATACGTTGCACCCTTTCCGAGTTCGTTAGCTTTGAATTTAGCCAATCAGGCCGTTGCGCAGCGCGTCACAAAGTGTCAAATGTTTTCATGCAGCAGATGATCGCGGACGAGACCGTTCATGGGCCTTTGGCTCGGGTTGTATCCTTACTACCAACTTATGTCCAATTTTTGTATCACTCCCTTGTCCGGTTTTAGGAAAGCAAACGAAGAACACGTTTGGCGACACCGTGTCTTTCAGGCCTCTTGAATGTGCGCGCGCAACGGCCTGACTTGCTAATTTCCATGCTAATAAACTTGGGAACGGCGCAACGTATCGAAATTTTTTCTTAACAGTTATTTCCCAACACAAGCTCCCCTGCAACAGGCTTACAAGCTTTTCAGACTGTCGCTAACCTCCCTGCATAAGTTGTTCACGGAACAGAGTCACGATGCAACCAACTCAATGAGAAAAATCTTTATAGAAATATTTTCGGCGTGTTCTCGTACTCATATATTTCGTCAAATATCTGTTGTATTAATGGATGACTAGGTAGCGGTGTACAGCAATCACTAGTCTCGGAGCCAGTGTTGTAGGTAAAGGGGATGCTCCGGTGTAGGATTTCAAGCTCTGTTCCGCATTCATCCACAAATTGCAAACACGATACGCTTTTCAAAGGTATTCCTCGCAATCGTTCAACGGTATTGCGACACAGATGACACGTCTCCACCAATTTCGAAAACGCCAGTGACAAACCACGTCACTAAGATCTTATCAAGAAATCTGTGCGAGAATCCCTCCTTTCTCTGCTCCCATTTTGTGGCGAGGGTATGTCCTTAAGTCACAAGGAAATTATAAAAGAATGTTTGCTGTACAAGCTGTTGCTTCTGGCAGATGGGGAATCGCTACGTTATGTTGAAATAATAAAGCTGGTAAAGTTTTGCTTCAGCTCTCATTCAATAAAGAGCCGTATTGTGCATGTTCGATAAATCTTCAGTTGAGTTTTTACACAGTTTTAGTGAATCATTTTCGAGCAAAACTCAGCTACAAGATTAATGCAGATGCGACGTCAACTTGTTTTGACAAGTAAAGCATGTTTTAAGCGTTTTAAAACTCAGGAAAGTTTATTTCTGTCATTTAAGTTTTAAGAATAGTGGAAAATATAAAATGATTTTCCTACATGTAAGCTCAACAGTCATGACGTAACGTTTAGATGCAATCAAGTGTCTGAAAACTCAACATTTTGGTTACAACTTCCACAGAATGAAGTGACCGTATTTCAGTCGACTGGCTATTTCTAGAATAAACGATTTATTGCCCTATCTGCAGCTGCCCCTATAGTTCAGTTTAGGCTCAAGTTTTTACTGGATCAATGAGAAACGGGAAAGTATGATAAGCTGCAAAGAGTTACTTAATACCTGATACATATGTAGGCCTACTAATTATTCAATAACGTAATGCAGCCAGCTCTCTTTACCTCTTTTATTTCTGATTAGATGCTGTGGACTGTTTTAAACTTTCAAGATATCGCTGTGCCAACTTTGTCAGGTGAAATCATTGTTGCCCAAACTACAGAAACGGTTGCTCGACTACTGATTGGCTCGGCAACAGACAAGTCGTCGTTACCATCAGTTTTCCTCTGAAAGCGTTAAGCATCAGTACTCCCCTTTTGCGTTAGTATTTTTTCAGTCACCATTTCTGGCGCCAGAGCTGCAGTAGCTCAGACAGTCAGGCAACTCCAGACCAGTTGTACAGGGTGTCCAGAAAAGGACTCCCTGATTTCAAAAATAAATATCTCGAAAACAAAGATCGATAGAGGAATGCAGTAAATGGTATGTTTATTGTGAAAACTGTAAGAAGTTTATACAGCAGTTTGAAATAATAGTTACAAAAGCTGCTAACAGATGGCGCTGTAATCGCCATACGTAATGCCTAGTATAAATAGTGATCCGAAGCCCAGAGCGATCAGTTCCATTATTGAAACGTGAAAGGAGGTTAGCGTACCGAAGGAAGAGATTAAAACCATGTATTCCATTGAACAACGCGTTTTTCTGGTGCTAGAGTACCACAGGTTAGAAGAGAGTCCTACGGCAACAAGGCGAAGTTTTCAAGCACGATTTAATGTTCCAAAAGGACCCGATGCGAAAACCATTCGTACGCTCTTCGCAAAATTTCAACGAACAGGCAGCGTAACTGATGATCTAGTGGGGCATGTTGGCTGCAACCAAACCGCAGTTACGCCTGAAAATATCGCCACAGTTTCTGGAATTATTCAACGAAATCCAATGTCATCCGTCCGTAGAATTGCATCTGAGACTGGTTTGAAGCGTTCCAGCACGCAGAAAATACTGACAAAGAGCCTACACATGTTTTCATTCAAAATTCAAACGCACCAGGCCATACCCGTACGAGCTGTGCAACAAAGGGTTGCCTTTGCTAATCAGATGCTCACAATGATTGTTAGTGAAGGATTTGATGTTGGCTGCATCTGGTTTACAGATGAAGCACACTTCCACCTGAATGGATACGTGAATAAGCAGAACTGGCGATTTTGGGGTTCCGAATAGCCATATTGGTGTGAAACGAAACCCCTGTATTCTCCTAAAGTTACTGTGTGGGCTGCAGTATGCAGCAGAGGCATTATTGGCCCTTTTTTCATTCGAGAAACGGTCACTGGTGCACGTTACGTTGCAATTTTGGAACAATTTGTCGCCACACAGCAAGCGTTAGAGGATCGACCAGGTACTGAATGGTTTATGCAAGATGGAGCCCGACCACATCGGACCGAACAAGTGTTTCGCTTTCTTGAGGAATACTTCGGGAATCGAGTCATTGCTTTGGAGTATCCCAAATTTACTGGTGCGGGCATGAATTGGCCTCCATATTCGCCGGATTTGACTCCCTGTGACTTTTTTTTGTGGGGCACAGTGAATGACATGGTCTACATCCCGCCACACTGGACGAGCTTGAATCGGCGATCTCTGTGGCAAGTGAATCCATTTCGGTTGAGACACTACGAAATGTGATAGCGAATTTCATTCTTCGTTTGCGCCATCTCTGTAGTGCCAATAGTGAACATTTTGAAAACATTGGGATGTGATTGTTTGCAAAGATTGTTTTCATACGATTATTTCACTTATGTATGCTGATATGAGCTGTAAAGCGTACAGCGCCATCTGTTAGCAGCTTTTGTAACTATTATTTCAAACTGCTGTATAAACTTCTTACAGCTTTCACAATAAACATACCGTTTACTGCGTTCCTCTATCGATCTTTGTTTTCGAGATATTTAATTTTGAAATCAGGGAGCCCTTTTCTGGACAACCCGTATGTTGCAATGTATAACTTTCTGCTTTCCGCTTCCTTCTACGCTGCTCTTACGTCTCGATAGGAAGTTGTGAATTAGCGTGCTATGACTTTCTTGGGAGATGCTAGCGCTTGACAGGTGGACTCTTCCTCAGAACATGGAAAGGTGTAACCTAATTCTCCAGCATTTAGTCTGTTTGCTTATTATCTGATGCAAGCATTTCACCTATGAATTATTACTAAAATTTCAGCACCAATACGTACGAACATTTCGGCCGCTTAATGTTGTAGAGATTACGTGTTGGGGTCCCTTGACCATTTTATAGCGAGTAACGTCAGAGCAGGGGAGCATCATTCATACCTTTCTAATACATCCCGTGTCCCATTCATCACGGCCGCTCACTGCCCTTCCCTGCTGTGTCAAATGAAATAGAGTACTGTGCAAGTTTCGTTCCTCGTACATCAACGAAATGAGTGTTTGTTCAGAGCAGCAGTGTCGTAAATCCACAAGTGAGAGCTGCAACTGCCGCGGATAATGCGTGCGCCGGTCACGTACGAAAGGCGCGTTAGGTATGACCTGCCATTCCAGCTCCGTCCTTGACGTCCCGTTGCATCGTAGATTACGTACCAGAAAGAGTGGTACGCCGTTCTGAGGAACCACCACTTGCATAATAAGCCACGGTTGTTTCGTGCCAACAGAGATACCTGTATTGATACTTTGCGTGCAGCAAGTGAGGTTTTGTTTCGTTGTGACAGACTTTTCCCTTATAGATAAGATGTTGAAGATTCAACCGATTTTAGAAGTCTGTATCTTCTATTTAGTAAAAAGAGAAACTTAGGGTAGTCGCGGAACCACAATTTTTTTTGTTTTTTAAAAAAAAACGATCTAACAAGAAATTATCCTTTTAATACATGCACAAACAACCGTGACGTACTTTTACAATTACGTTTAGGGTCAAAGTTTTTCTGTGCCTTCGACAAATGGTCAATCCAAGTTCAATGTGCCCACCATCAGACGCACGACAAGCACCAGACGATAGTCAGACTTTTGCAAGGTTTTAGAAGTGGAAAGACATAGTCTTTCACAACCGACTCAAAAAAAATTCACAGAAATTTTGAGTTTGGGCTATGTGGTGTAGCATAATGTTATCTCAAGCCAACACAGTTTGATAGGATTCACTCTGATTACGAAATGAGAAGCTAAGAAGACACGACAGTGATAACCACAAGGCAGCCCAGCAATTATCGGATAAAGGGAAATACTCATGTTGACAATTTTAGCACTTGACGAAAGCTGTTATATTGCGCGTTGGAATCCATCGTCCCGCAGGCTTAACCTTACTGGTACTTGGCCAAAATCCATAATTGCCGACATGTTGCGTTTCAGAAAAAAAGTTAGGAAGTTTTAAATATCTTGTCTTAAATGTTTTGATACTCGCACCCACTATAGATGCAGCCTTGGGGTTCCAGCTGTACAAGTACTCCAATACATAATACATGAATTAAGTTGATGTATAAGTTCGTAACGTTTTCGTTTTGCATGTTGGTATTCCGGTTGCTATGGATTTATTTACCGATTGTCGTTTTTTTATTTGTAGTTCACTGTTGCCATTTGAGTTTACATATTGTCATTTTGTCATTTGGAGATAGTGAGTGGAGCTGTGGACGCTACAAAATAGAAGGTCAAGTGGAGGAATCGAAACATCTCCGACATCTTCTTCCGTTCGAGCTCAATGGAGGGGCGACAGTAGCGGAGGTAGCGAGAATTGCGCCGTGTGTGGGAATAGCACTCTTGAACAGAGCACGGCAAGAAAATGTTTTTCTCGTTTTGAGGAGGATCGTTGTGACCTTAGTGACTCTCCATGTTTAGGAAGACCTCCGGGATTTGATGTAGATCGTTTAAACTCATTGATCCTCCATAATCCACGTCCGCGTATTCGAGAACTGGCAAATGAGATGAACTATGATCATTCCACCAACATGCGATATTTGCATGCAATGGATAAAGTTCAAAAATCGAGTGTCTTGGTAATGCATGCTCTAAGACAAAATCACAAAAATCAGCTGTTGGGTGCATCACTGCTTGCTCATCATCGTTTGGCTCATGAACAACAAGAAAGGAATGGTTGAGTCGAAAAAAAAGCAGCAACACCCAGTACAGACGTCCACAAAGGGTAATGTTATGCATGTGGTGGAACAGCGAAGGTGTGGAGCACCCCCTCCCCCCCCCCCCCCCCAAAGTGCAACCATCACTGCTGACATTTATTGTCAACAAGTGAGACGTCTTTCAGACACAATCCGAGAACAGCGACAAAAAAGAGTGCATGAAATGAGGCTAATCTAAGATAACAGCCGCGCGGAGTGACCGAGCAGCTTGAGGCGCCATGTCACGGATTGCGCGGCCCTCTCGCCGGAGGTTCGAGTCCTCCCTCGGGTATGGGTGTGTGTGTTGTTCTTAGCATAAGTTAGTTTAAGTTCGTTTAAGTAGTGTGTAAATCTTGGGACCAATGACCTCAGCAGTTAGGTCCCTTAGGAATTCATACTCGTTTGAACATTTTCTACGATAACGCCGGCCCACATTATGCTAGACAGACAACAAACGCTATACAGGAGTTGTGTTGTCAAGTCATTCCACACCCGCCTTATTCATCTAATCCTGCGCGCTCAGATTTTCACTTTTTCTGCTCTCTATCGAACAAATTCAGGGAACTTCCTTTCCGAAAATGCGCTCCGAACATGGCTCGACGGGTTCTTCGCCTCAGAGCCGTGTGATTTCTGCAGTCTTGGAATCGAAAAGTTATCCCAGGGTTGGCAGACTGTTGTGAATAGTGTGAGAGAGTATATTATTGATGACTAAAGTCTCTGTTATGCATATCTGTTGTGATTATTAAACATATAGAAAAACGCTACGAATTAATGCACCAATCTAATATAAATTAAGAACTAGAAGAAATTCGCACATGGGGGCGCGACTCTAGATCTCAAGCAGTGCCATACAATACTGTAAACTTGTAGATACGTTTGGCAAAGTCCCTTTCACCCTGCAGAAACGGTGTGGCTGCTACATGGTTGAATAGAAGAAATATATGGGACGCGCTAGTGGATACCTTACACTCTAATGATCGCAACGATGAGAAGGATGTGAAACGTGACGGCAGATTATTGAGAAAACACACCGGGAAGATGCCAGAGAGTACACAAAGCTCGTAGTTGTGCAAGAAAACCCTGCAGGACTTGATTCGCTGTTGACGCCTTTTATGAAATGCTGGTCAACCTGTAACAGACAATGCTTTTGGATGATAGTCTTTCATGGGTAGTACCAAATCATTAATAACAGCCACCTTTGTGATCACCAAGGAAGACGGCAAAAGTCTGAGAATTTTTGTTTCATTTTCCTACCGAAGTCCAGTCAGGCTGTAGTCGTGGTAGGTACTACTTATTATAAACATCTTTTTCAAACAGCTGTTGACCTCGATGGTGCTGTCAGCAACGTTTAGTAGGCGAGGTAAGAATGAGTCTTCTGTTGGAAGTGTCTTGAGACTCTACAGATGATTTCTGCTCAACTACGCTACTACTAACTGGGCAGTAGTTTGAGAATTGGATCGCCAGAGTGGTCAGCTAGCGGGTGGTCCTTCTGAGACAGAGCTAAAACGCGTATCTACAGGAACTTCGTGAGCTGCAGCAGGTGCCGGCAGTCACCACTTGTGCCAGCAAACCGCTACTCGTGATGCATGGCAGTTCGGGTCAAGTGCTAGAGGGCAACTTTCACAGCGTACGCGACACTGCACTACTCGTCTAAGAGTGTGAATCTGCAAAGTACACGTAATGATGTAGATATTCCTGAAAAGTTAATGATGTAGATGAATGAAGTTTCTACTGTAGCCGGCCGGAGTGGCCGTGCGGTTCTAGGCGCTACAGTCTGGAGCCGAGCGACCGCTACGGTCGCAGGTTCGAATCCTGCCTCGGGCATGGATGTGTGTGATGTCCTTGAGTACACAAAGCTCGTAGTTGTGCAAGAAAACCCTGCAGGACTTGATTCGCTGTTGACGCCTTTTATGAAATGCTGGTCAACCTGTAACAGACAATGCTTTTGGATGATAGTCTTTCATGGGTAGTAGTCCCAAATCATTAATAACAGCCACCTTTGTGATCACCAAGGAAGACGACAAAAGTCTGAGAATTTTTGTTTCATTTTCCTACCGAAGTCCAGTCAGGCTGTAGTCGTGGTAGGTACTACTTATTATAAACATCTTTTTCAAACAGCTGTTGACCTCGATGGTGCTGTCAGCAACGTTTAGTAGGCGAGGTAAGAATGAGTCTTCTGTTGGAAGTGTCTTGAGACTCTACAGATGATTTCTGCTCAACTACGCTACTACTAACTGGGCAGTAGTTTGAGAATTGGATCGCCAGAGTGGTCAGCTAGCGGGTGGTCCTTCTGAGACAGAGCTAAAACGCGTATCTACAGGAACTTCGTGAGCTGCAGCAGGTGCCGGCAGTCACCACTTGTGCCAGCAAACCGCTACTCGTGATGCATGGCAGTTCGGGTCAAGTGCTAGAGGGCAACTTTCACAGCGTACGCGACACTGCACTACTCGTCTAAGAGTGTGACTCTGCAAAGTACACGTAATGATGTAGATATTCCTGAAAAGTTAATGATGTAGATGAATGAAGTTTCTACTGTAGCCGGCCGGAGTGGCCGTGCGGTTCTAGGCGCTACAGTCTGGAGCCGAGCGACCGCTACGGTCGCAGGTTCGAATCCTGCCTCGGGCATGGATGTGTGTGATGTCCTTAGGTTAGTTAGGTTTAATTAGTTCTAAGTTCTAGGCGACTGATGACCTCAGAAGTTAAGTCGCATAGTGCTCAGAGCCATTTGAACCATTTTTTCTACTGTATGTCTACAGTACACTACGTCTTTGAAAAACCGCTAGGTATCTTATCTTAAGGGTCATACATAGGCCTTTTTAAATGAGTACAGAATATTGAAGCTTTAGCAATGTTTAGTAGGATCGCAAGGAAAATTAGGTTGTGCTTACAGCTGATTATTGTCAGAAAAAAATATAGGAAGTATACACACGATCCAGACACATTAATGTGACTACCGCCTATGTTCGACACCAACGTGCAGTAACCACTCACAGACGGCGTATGGCAGCACGACCAGAGAGTTTGTAAAACGTGACGGATGGACGCGGAAAACAGTGTAGATGTTGTCGTAATGTGAAAACTGAGCGATTTATCTCACGTCCAAGATGGCATGATGATTGGCTTTCGGGCCCTGGGTGGAAGCACTTCCGAAACAGGTGAATCTGTAACCTGTTTGCGTGCCGCCGTGATTAAAACATACCGTACAGGGCAAAATGGCACTATCCAAAACCAGCTTCCAGGCAACTGCAGCGCACCACGGGCCATAGGTAACAGGGATGAACGACGACTGTGGAGATGTGTACGGGGGAATAGTCGTGCGACTGTTGGGCAACTGACTGCCCAGATGAACCAAGGGGCTACCAAAAGCGTTCTTCAACGACTGCGTATGGGCCTCCACAGCAGGCACCTGGTTTATGCACCAATGCTGACTGCTGTTCATCGTCGCCGAAGGCTGGAATTTGAACGCCAATATCGCAGTCCGACTCCCACTGAGTGGTGACAGGTAACCTTTGCAGACGTAAGACGTTTTATGCTCCATTGGACGAATGGCCGTTGGCTTGTAAGGCCCTGCAGCAGTTGTCGGAAGGGTCCAGGCCGAAGGAGGGAACGTTATGCTCCAGGGAATGTTTTAGTGCCATTCCCTGAGTGATACCGTTATTCTGGGAGGCGCAGTGGAGTAACACAAGTGTGCATCTATTCTTGAGGACCATGTCCACCCCTACATGCAGTTTGTTTTTTCATCGGCACGATGTCATCTACTAGCAGGACAAAGCAATGTGTCACACAGCCCGCAGCGTACATGCGTGGTTCGAAGAGCACCAGGATGAGTTAACGTACCCTCCTTGGCCAACATACTCCCTGGATTGGAGTTCAATCGAGAATCTGTATAACCACGGTGATCGGCCTTTTCGCATCATGGTTCCTCAACCGAGAAACCTAGCGCAGCTACCACGTCACTGACGTCAGCATGGCTCCAAATTCCTGTGGGTTCCTTCCAGAACGTCATTGACTCTCTTACTGCGCGTCTCGCAGCGGTCCACACTACGAAAGGTGGCTATACAGGCCTTCGACAGGTGGTCACATTAATGTGACTGGCCCGTGTGCATATGAGTCACAACCTGACATAGATCTTAACAACATTAATTTATTGGCAACTCGTTTTAGGCTTCTGGGCATCGTGATCAGACATCAGAGCATACCAGTCGCTTAAATGTTATCTGTGTTACTAAAATCGCTAATTTGTTGAGTTGACGGGGGTCTTTATAAGGCGCAGTACATGTGCTACCTACATTAGAAGCATATCGTCAATGCATATCAGTAGTGTTTACTTCCTTATAGCGTCTCCCAGTTGGTCAACGAGCATCCGCACCATGGCAAGGAATACATGCTCACCAGGCCACTGATATACTAATTGATGTTTCCAGTATTATCTTCACCAATGGGCTTCTTGTCAGAAAAGTTTCCCGCCTATCAATCGCCTACTTGAAGAGAGACGAGTTTGGTACTGGATAGACACCACGCAACCTAAGCAGAACGAGTGCTCCTTTAGTTGGATGGTCAATCAGCACGCCTGCAACCCGCCGAAATGTACAGGCCATTCATCTGTGCCTTTGTAATTTTCATGTTATGCTACGCTGAGCTTATTGCTTAATTTAATCTGCTATAAGTCCGTATTCTTAAGTTGAGTCTCATAAACTACACATCTAATTTTTGCCCAATGAGTTTCTCTCTTTCTAGCTTTGTGTCTATTTTTCTTTCTGGCTTACTAGTCAATGATTACTTGAAATTCCGAATTGATTTAAGTTTTCTGGTAAAAGAACGTGTTAAAGATATACACATTAGTCTAGACTAGTTCTACTAATGTAAGACCTCTGCCACCTCCCATATACACCTAATGGTTTGCATTAAAATCCACCATTTTCAGCTTGTGATGGGATTTGTGGTCTGTAACTCATCTTAATGGACTTCTACAGCCTCGTCAGAATGTGATCACGTTAGTGCGTGGACTTGAGTGATTTCCATGGAATATCCTTCGACTGTATTTAAAATAAGGTGTTGCTGTTTTTCATGAGATACCTGTGACACTGTGTTTTATTTTCTTGTTTATTATAAAGCTACACCGGAATTTTGTTAATGATCTTTATGTCGCATGCCAAAGACTCGTCGGGAAGATGCGGAAGCCTTCGACCGCCAACATATTTAGACCAGCCCGTAAAGTAGAGCGCGTTCGGGACGCCCAAAGACCGGAGTATCAGTGAAAACATCATGATTTTCACAGTATACTTGTACTAAGTATGGGGTTGAGCTAAGAGCCAGCTGACACTATAAATTTAACTATAGTTATCCTTCTTTGAGGAACACGCAAGTCTCTGAAAGATCGGTGTGCTTGTTTCACCGTCCTTAGTCCCCTAGAATACAAACGACCTGGTTTAGTACTGTCAAGTAACAAAACTTGGAAGTTACAACAGCTGTAAACATGAGCTAACTGTGCTAATTAGTAGAATACTCAGGTCATAGGTTCCGACAGTGCGTAAACATTGTGTTTTATGAAGGCCATTCACTAGCAACTGCTAAGCACAACCACAGTTTACAAACGACCTTGAGCGTAATGCTCCGTCTGAAACGCCTAACAGTGTACTTAAATTCCCAAAGCTCACCGGGCTAAATATTAGTCATTCACTTAAAAGAGCACACTGGTAGCGTTGGAGCGCTGTAGTTGGTGTAGAACTGGTACTAGGCTGTCATGTGACCCCCTGCCGCAGGCGTATTGTAAATCACGACAGTGAAGTTACGCGTCTGTGCTGGTTGGTTGTATGGGACTGGTGCCGTAAAATGGGTCAAGGTGGGTATGTGACAGAATGGCAGAAACGAGCTGTAGTTTTTGGACGTGACAATAACCACTCCGTAACTGAAGTTGGTGTTTCAGCGCGGACTGACCAACGTGTCTACAAGGAATGGTATACCACTCGCAGCCATGTTATACGTCGTAAGAACTGCGGCCTTATAAAGACCATGACCGACAGGAACCGGGAAGAGTGCCTTGCCTTATCAGTGACGATCGAGTTCAAACACGACAGGAAATGACGTTGTCATGGAATGGGGGTTCATCTCAACCAATCTCCGTACGAACGTTAGTAATCGGTTGTCTCGCGAAAGATCATTGCTTAGAGCGACACGTCGTCTTTGGGCCAAACATCACAGAAACTGGATGGTAGCTGACTGAAGGCATATAGTGTGGTCCGACACGCAGCGTGTGGATGGATAGATCAGATTAGAGACGGTTCTTTGACGTTTCGGAAGTGTTTTTCGTACCATGACTTTTACATCTACGTCTACATACATACTCCGCAAGCCACCTTACGTGTGTGGCGGAGGAATCCTGAAGCACTACCAGTCATTTCCTTTCCTATTCCACTCGCAGACAGAGTGAGGGAAAAACGACTGTCTGTATGAGCCCTAATTTCTCGTGTCTTATCTTCATGGTACTAACCTACCGATAACAAATCTAGCAGCCTGCTTTTGAATTGCTTCTATGTCTTCCTTTAATCCGACCTGGTACAGATTCCAAACACTCGAGCAGTACTCAAGAATAGGTCGCACTAGAATCTTATATGCAATCTCCGGTACAGATGAATCATACTTCCCTAAAATTCTCCCAATAAACCGAAGTCAAGCGTTCACCGTCCCTACCACAAGGCTCACATGCTCTTTCCATTCCGTATCGCTTTGCGACCTTACGCCCAGATATTTAAACGACCTGACTGTGCCCGACAGGACGCTATTAATGCCGTATCCGAACATTACGAGTTTTTTTCCTCACTCATCTGCATTGACTTACTTTTTTATATATTTAGAGACAGCTGCCATTCATCAGACCAACTAAAAACTTTGTCTAAGTCATCTTGTATCCTCCTACAGTTACTCAATGAGGACAACTTCCCGTACACCATAGCATCAACACCATAGCAACAACCGCAGATTGCTGCTCACCCTGTCCGCCAGGTAATTGATCTTGGACTGACTCATTCACGGTGAGCAAGTGTTACCCTTCTTCTTCACCTTCATGGTGAGTGTCCTGTAGATACTCCTGTCTTCCATGACGACAGCAGCCGTTTTCACAGGACAGCAGGCCTACGTTTCTGGTTTGACGAACACTCGGGCACGATTTCGCACCTCAACTGGCCAGCTAGATCAACTGCTCTTTCTCCATAGAAAATGGTTTGGACTACAATGGCGGGTAACACATCTCGGCAGTTCTACTACATCAACATATCTGCTCGCAATACACTGTACAGCGCATGGGCAGAAGGATTGATAGCTCTATGGGAACTAAGCATCTACGTGGTATTAGCGTGATGTCTCCTGGGGAGAGTGAACAATTTTTTGCCCGGAATCGACAAACACATTTACGTAGTTCAAAGGTAACTAGGTATGTGATGCCGGCATTAAGCAAATAATACCTGAAAGTAATAAATCCGTAACACAGTTACATCCCAGCGGTTTGGAGCCCATCAACAAGCCACTGACAAAATAGAAAATGAATGGCGTTCGGCCTCACCGTATTTGCCGACCTGTTTGTTATTCTGCCGGCTGAGCGCTGTGTTCGCTGAATCACCGCAGTCGAGCGTTCTTACCCGACGGCAGACTCGTTCCTTGAGCAACGCCACGCTGCCTCCTACATCCTGTTCCACGATCTGTAACATGTCCAGTTTCGCCGGGCGCGCTTGCGGTGTTTTGTTGTTGTCCGTGTGCAGGACCCGCTTCATGAGGGACTACCTGTTTATGGCAGCGTTATGTAACGAGCGGTTTTAATCCATAACGGGGCGTGGTGCTCCTGCCTCTGACCCTTGCCAAGCCTAGTATTTACAAGCAAGAGTGATTGCATGTTGCACGAGCCGTGATGGAAACGAGCTGGAAATCCTTGAAATGCCATACTGTGTTGAGCGCAAGGGAACAAAAAAGGAAGTAAACGCAAGACGTACGCCACCGAAACTTTTTTTGATTACGCTAATGCCGCCTGTCTTGTACTGTCGACGAGTAATATTGTGACGGTTACGTAACGAGCCGCAATTGATTGGGAATCGTGTTCGGGATGCTCATATGTTTTAAGAAGCACGGGGTGTTCAAAAAGTCTCTTCGCAGTGCCGTATGATTGTTAGCCGCGCGTGCCGTATGATTGTTCGCCTGCCTCCGTTACTTCCCTTTAAGTGGACTCTTCCAATATTCCACTGTTTAGTTTATCACAGCCAGCGTCAGTAGTATCGTTACCTATAGTTACCTATTGACATGAACGTTTAAGTTTAGTTCCTTTGTTCGTTTGTTTCGTTTTTGTCACTGTTAAAATGCTAATCATTGAAGAACGTGTGTTTTTAGTCGAACAAGTGTTCAAAGCTGGCGGTAAATACACAGTTTCAGTTCGTCAAACATTTAATTCAGTTTTCCCGGAAACAACACTCCCACATCGCGATACTGTGCGAGATTTGATTAACAAATTTCGAAGTTCGGGTTCAGTGACAGATGCGCCGAGAAGTCTTCATCCTAGCGTTTTGTCTGAGGATAAACTACTCGATATTTCCGATAAAATGTCCATGAGTCCGAACAAATCAGTAAGAAAACTCGCCCAGGAAATCGATGTTAGTGTCGGAACGGCCCACACAGCCGTAAGGAAAAAATTAGAACTTTTTCCTTACAAAGTGACAGTCGGGCAAGAACTGAAAAATACTGATCAGGGCAAGAGACTGCATTATTGTCAGTGGTTCAGAAATTTCGTTCAACAAAATGCAAGGGATATTCTTAATAAAACGTTTTTCACTGATGAGGCGTGGTTTCATTTATCCAGGTACATGAACTCGCAAAATTCTCGTATGTGGAGTACTGCAAATCCATTGTGTATTCATGAGAACCACTTCAGTCTGTAAAAATGGGAGTTTGGATTGCAATTTCTAGACGTCGGATTGTGGGTCCCATATTTTTCAACGAAACAATAAACGCACAACGACACTGCAGTGATATCCTTTACCCATTCATAGGAGAACTTGTGTGAAGTGAAATACTGAACTGTTATTTTCAACAAAATGGTGCAACCGCGCATACAGCTCGCGTTTCAATGTCACTACTTGCTGATGTTTTTGGTGATCGCATAATTTCACAGGGACTTTGGCCTCCACGATCGCCTGACCTAACACCTCCTGACTTTTTCTTCTGGGGTGCAGCGAAAGCAACTGTCTATAAAAACCGTCCAAAATCCATCGATGAATTGAAAGTTTTCAGTATCCACTTTCACTGCTTCTGTTACAGAAGAAATGGTACAGCTTGTGTTTGGAAACATCATTAGACGAATTGTGTATTTAACAACAAGGGGGACACTTTCAACATTTAATGTGAAAATGTGTAAGTAAAATGAATATTCAATAAATTAATAACTTGTATTTCAATGAGTTTCATTTCGGTATATTCACTGCGTCATACGGCACGCGCGGGTAACAATCATATGGCACTGCGGAGAGACTTTTGAACACACCGTAGTAGGTACACATGGCCCACCTTCGTAGCCGATGTTGCTAACTTAACGCTAGTACGCTGGCGCTCTATACGGAGACAGTCGGTTACAAAACCCCATATTAGAATACATTCTCATTACAGTTTGGCCGGCTCAGGGATGAGAAGTGATGGCATAGAGTTTCCGATCATCAGCTGTGTGTCAGTATTCTGGTTAAATTCAAATCTCACCGCAGTGTCTTACGAAGTTGGTATAATTGATGTGGCAACTGTTGACGTGTCGTAACTAGATTCCGGGTGATTATGCAATTATAAATTATTTTCCTTCACTATTACGCACGTGAAAAGTCAAAATGTTCAATAATTATATTGCTGGCTTTAACGTATTTCTTTTTATCGTTATATATTTGTACATATTTCACTGTAGTTACCTATTTTAATTTTATGCTAGTTAAAATTACATGTTATTGCTTTTTTCCGTTCTTCATACTTTTACGTTCCCTCAGTAGGCCACTTCCTTAGATAGAATCCGATGTATCATAAAGGTTGGAGACAGGAAATAAATTATCTATACAAATCTCGTGCTAGTGCAACAAAAGGTGATTAGTTGCACTTATGAGTTGGAATGTAGGACTGTTTCTGCTTAATTTTCTAATATTTAGCATTTCAGTTCTCAAAAGTAAAATGGAATAACAATACTGTGTTTAGCATGTATTAGCAATTCTGTGTGAAGTAAATGGCTTCGTGTGCTTTCGAGGTTGACATTGGGGCAGGCAAAAGAAAAACGGCCACAAGTTTTCCGTCTACTTGCAACTTCTACACATTCAGAGCTGGAGACTGCATGCACCAAGAACCATTTGCGCCGGCCGAAGTGGCCGTGCGGTTAAAGGCGCTGCAGTCTGGAACCGCAAGACCGCTACGGTCGCAGGTTCGAATCCTGCCTCGGGCATGGATGTTTGTGATGTCCTTAGGTTAGTTAGGTTTAACTAGTTCTAAGTTCTAGGGGACTAATGACCTCAGCAGTTGACTGCTCAGAGCCATTTGAACCATTTTTTAGAACCATTTGCAAAATAGCGGATACTTTTTAAGAGATCACAACTGTTTGTGTTCATGACGCCTTCTATTGCATCAAAATTATCATCTACATTAGGACTTCGTGTTACGACCGCCGACGCTTCCATTTATGGCGGAGAGATCTTTCGAGCGTGCAATAAACAGATCGGGTACTGTATGAAGACGCAACTTCAACAACGTGTACATGTACGTAATGATGCGCACGCAAAGAACGGTACTGTGCTATCTTTCAAGAAGCAAATATTATTGAAGCAGATGCAATAGACTCCAAACTCCACTAATGATTTTTTTTCATATGTGCTCCTGTACGGTTGCTAGAACATTCTGTGTCACAAACTTCAAGTGACTCTACAAAAGTACTGCGTCAACAGATTCCTGATGAATCAACATTATGGAACACTTTGCTACCAGAAGGCTCTGAAAAGTGTGCAGCGCTGTATAAGTTCAAAAATGTGTGTGAAATCTTATGGAACTTAACTGCTAAGGTCATCGGTCCATAAGCTTACACACTACTTAACCTTAATTATCCTAAAGATAAAAACACACACCCATGCCCGAGGGGTGACTCGAACCTCCGCCGGGACCAGCCGCACAGTCCATGACTGCAGCGTCCTAGACGGCTCGGCTAATCCCGCGCGGCGCTGTATAAGTAATCACCATATGTGGACAGCCGTGGACGAAAGAACGGGCGTATGTGGACATTCCATGGGCAATCTCACAGTTCGCAAACTCGACGGAGAAGAACCCTCAATCGTATGATTGATTTCCTTCAAAGCACTGGAACGCACGAGTCATTCAACAATAGCTGATTTTGTTTGTGAATGACAGTCAGTGCTGTGGCCTGAGTGAATTCAAGAATGAAATGTTCTCTACGTATTCGGAAGCTCCGGCCTACATGTTGAAGGCGTCAACAATTGCCGTACGCTTATTCTGAACGCATTTAATCCCATTCACCTGTCTTGCGCATGAACAGTAACGTATCGCCGAAGAAATGCGCTGCCGTTAACCAGAAGAATATAAAATAATTTCATGTACCAAAAAAATGTTTCTCAAAGTCACGCAGCTTATGTCCCTCTAGCAAGATCGACTGCTGAACCTAGTTTTGCCACCTGAGCCTATATTAAGGAGGTGAGGTACTTGGATTGGAGCTGTTGGTTTCTATAATGGGCATATTCAAACCGTGAAATCTATAAGTGATTCATTTACGTTTCAGAATGAGAGGCACAAAATGCTTTCACTGAATCTAAAATCGAAAATGCTCTGTCGTACATCCATACTAGCTTTGGCTTCCCTTCCATAAACAATAAAAACTTAGAATCTATCTGGTTTCCTTTGCAGAAATTGTTGAGAATATAACATGTAAGCTGACCGACGTTAGAGGTGATATTAGGCGGATGGTAGTGAATATGTTTGACGCTGTTTTGTCAATAAATCCAGGCGACTCGACTCTGGCTACTATCTGCAATGTCCTCAGCGAGGGAGAAGAAGCCGCTCAGGTGGACGTCTCTCCAGGAATATTCTGTCTTCTAAAACTCATATCATCAGTGTCCTGCGAGGTGGAGAGTTCGTTTTTCTCCTACAAAAATGTGCTTTATTATCGGTGTCATTCTATAATAGCAGAGAATTTGGAATACTTGGTTGTTGATTATGCTGAGGACAGAAGAGAGTCAGACGCAGCGGCGGTAGGCTGCCTGACGGTAATGGAACTTGGAAGTCCGACCACATTGTCCTTTCATTCTCTGGAACATCGCAGCAGATGTGGAGCTGCCTGCACTGACCGTTCAAAGCCGCCTGCTTTATTAGGGTCTGGTGGCGCGCATCCCATTGTGTACTACTTGTCATCTCGATTCCTACAATTAAGGGTCTTCAGAACAGTAAACGATATGCCTGTGAAGTGTAGAAGCATATACCGAGCGGGGTGGCACAGTGGCCAGCACACTGGAATCGCATTCTGGAGGACGACGGTTCAATCCCGCGTCCGGCCATCCTGATTTAGGTTTTCCGTGATTTCCCTAAATCGCTCCAGGTAAATGCCGGGATGGTTCCTCTGAAAGGGCACGGCCGACTTCCTTCCCCTTCCTTCCCTAATCCGATGAGACCGATGACCTCGCTGTCTGGTCTCCTTCCCCAAACAATCCAAAAATGTTGAAGCATATATACTGGCAACTGGCTGTAATCTTCATACTCTGCTTCGATTGACTGAAATCACTTCTTCGTCTGGCAACTTCACAACACATACTTCAGCAGGACAATCCCCGGCCACATGTAGCTGATGCACAAATCGTATGTGCTCCGGTATTGTTAACAGTGGAATGCTGTCGAGAGTTATTTGACTAAATGGTCACAAAACTTCTAGCACGTTTATGTGATGATACATAGCAGTCTTCTTTTCATCTGCTGCTCTTTAACTTTGGCATCTATGTCTGGAAAACGGTATTCTGTTGACTAGGTGACGAATAGTAAAGATAAGTCTTCGCTAAATTACATACGGGCCAGTTGCACGTGTTTGCCAGTAATTATCTCACATTTTGGGATTATGATACGCTGTTTTTCGTTTAACAGCGAAGACAGCAGACTTTTTTTTTTTTAGTTCGACAGTAGACGCGCCAGCTATGGTGGAGTCGAGAAATATTATTTTCTACGTTCGATTTAAGTTCCTCGAGGCTTTATTCTTTCAATAAATCATACTAAGGCTGTCGGAGAGGGTTACAATATCTTTCTTGCTAAATGTGTATATTAAGTGCACAGAGAAGGCAAATAAACTTCGACTGGCATTGTTGTTTGACAGTAATGCCGCACAAAATTGCTCGACTTCATGGACCGGCTGTCAGTTGGCTACGGACCAGCGAGACTCCTCAATGATTCAGGCATCTCACGGGGATCATGCCACGCACAGTTGTGGCCTTCTTCAGGGTAGAAGTAGTGCTGCACCCAGTTAGGGAGGTGAATGGTTCTAGCCAGTCAGCGTGTATGAGAATGGAGAAGGGCGACAACGCTGATCGCTGAATCGTTACCGTGTTTCTGAAAGTAGAATATACATTTGAATAGAGGTCAGTCCTGCGCTCGTGTAGACAAAACTCGCGTAAAAACCATATCCGTCCCGGCGAAAACCTTGAAACTCAAGTATATTCAGTGCCTGATTTTGCAGTGGGTCACCGAATGCGCTAAATTGAAAGGCGCTGACAAGGCACGTCCATACTTGTTAAGATCACTGATTTTGCATTTTCTGTTGTGGCACAGCTTTCAAACGTGAGCTGTGCTTCCCGACTGCAAAGCCTGCTTCGCTGTAGCGTCAGGCAAGCGATGCGTAGGCAGGCAGCGTCGTGGGTACGTCGCGTAAGACAGTGGTGGCTCAGCCTACTCCTACGCGTGAGATTCGCGCCCTTGCCGTTTGACCCCAGTAGCCTGCCAAGTTGCTGCGGAGCAGAGGCCGGAATGCGGTTTTCAGTTCCCTGAGCAGCAGCTTTTCAGGGCGACTGCTTCACTGCTTTGCCTCCTTTCTGTAATAAACAGACACATTGTGTACACTGCATGATCTGAAGACAGATCTACTCAACCCTGGGAGATCAGCTGACAACGTTGCTGAAATGAACAAGCTGCAACATTGATTCGCAAACCACCAAAGCAAAGCCATGTCAAAAGTGTTGCATCAGGCTATTAACCAGAGTACATTTATTCTTTTGCTCAGCATATTACCTTCTTTCCCTTTATTATCTCATACACCTTTCGCTACGTTACGACTGTATGTGCTCTAATTATCGCCGCTTACATTAAGCTTTTTAGTTCCGCTGCTTTGGTATCGAAGTCAAAAAACAAATGGCCATTTCTTCACATAGAATGATTACTCCAGTGTCGTCGACTTGTTTGTTCATATCAGTTGATCGCTCGTTAACTGACGACTCTCGCATTATCACCATTATCCTACTTACGAACATCTTATGCGAAAAATACTGGAATTCTAGCAACACCCTGATTCATATCCTGTCAGGTCAAAAAGTTTCTAGACTGGATTAATAAAAAAAATAGAGAAAAGTTAATATGGTGGTTTTTGCTGCTTCAGATGTTCTACCTAATTTCCCCTCACTTAACTGTAACCCACAGAAATCTCATACAAGTATGCGAAACTGTCAGAAAAATCTTTCTTTGGGATGTTCTTCAACTCGCGCGTCACGTTCGCATCTCCTTCAGTCTTGGCGAATCATCAGAGACCCATTTTGCATTTGTCGTTATATGGTAGGTTCGTATTCAGAACACCAAGTCTCGTCATCCGTGACGATTTTGTTCCAGAAAAAAAACCTGTCCACGTTTTTCATATCAGTCGAGTAGCGATAGACGTCCACGCGTCGTTGTTTTTCTTCTGGAGTCACTGAATGGGAACCAGCTATGTTCACAGTTTTCTCTTCTTCAAAACATTGCGGAGAATGCTTTGAACACTTGATTTAGAGATGTTCAGTTCGTTGCTCCATAGCCATTTGTTACAAATTAACATTGACACTCTACGGCCGCACGTCCACTACGTGTTTAACACTGCTTGCTCACAACTGACTGGTCGAATGCACATCTGTTGTTGACAGTTTTTAAATCAAGCAGCCACCGTAGTACTGCACTGACGTCGCTTCTACGCCAGGAGTAAAAACAGCCTCAGAAGATTTTGGATGAACGGTGTATTTTGGTGATCAGGAACGATGTGCGCCATGTCTCAATTCTAGGCATCCAGTTTCTAAAATTCAGTGGAATAGTATCTGCGGTAATTGAGAGATTTGTACCGAATAAACTAATAAAAGATGGTGTTGATCCTCCATGGCACATAAAACAGGTCAGACAACGTTACAGAAGCAACAGTGCAAGCGTGCCAGATTTAAAAGAACACAAAATCTCCAAGATTGGCGATGTTTTATTGAAGCTCGAAACTTAGCGCGTACTTCAGTGCAGGATGCTTTTAATAGCTTCCCCAACAAAACCTTGTTTCGAAATCTGACAGGAAATCCAAAGAGACACTGGTCATATGTAACGTACACCAGTGGCAATACACAATCAGTACCTTCACTGCGTGATACCGGTGGTGATATTACCGATAGCAGCGACACCATCGCAGAGTTATTAAACACAACCTTCTGAAATTTCTTCACCCAAGTGGACGAGTATAGATTCCAGAATTCTAATCAAGAACAGCTGCCAACATGAGTAACTTAAAAGTAGATATCTTCGGTGAAGCGAAGCAGCTTAAGTCACCTAATAAAGGCAAGTCTTCCGGCCCATATAGTATACCAGTTAAGCTCCTTTCAGAGTGTGCTGATACAATAGCCCCATACGTAGCAACCATATACTAACGTTCGCTCGATGATCGATCTGTACCAAAAGACTGAAAAGTTGCACAGGTCACGCGAATAACAAGAAAGAAGATATGAGTAATCCGATGAATTACAGACCCATATCAGTGACATCGATTTGTAGTAGGATTGTGGAACTTATAATATGTTGTGGAACATATACTTTGTTCGAACACTATGAAGTACCTCCATGTAACGTTCTGTTGATACATAATCAGAACTGATCCAGAAAATATCGTTTTTGTGAAACACGAAATAATGAGTGGTATCGATAGGGGTCTCAGATTGATTCCATATTTCTAAATTTCTGGAAATCTTTTTATACCGTTCCTCTCGAAAGACTTTTAATCATATTGTGTACCTATGGAGAAACGCTTCAGTTGTGCTACTGGATTCGTGACTTCCTTTCAGAAAGATCATAGTACGTAGTAATCAGCGTAAAATCATCGAATAAACCAGAAGGAAATATTAAAGGCCATCGCGATTCCTAATTCTGAATAAATGATTTAGGAGACAACCTGAGCAGTCGTCGTAGATTGTTTGCAGACATGGCTGTCATTAACCGTCTAGTAAACTCATCAGAAGATCAAAATCACTTGCAAAATGACTTAGACACGATATTTGTATGGTGCGAAAAGTAGCAATTGCCTCTGAATCACGGAGTAGTGTGAGGTTATCCACACGAATACGAAAAGAAATTCCGTGATTTCGGTTACACGATAAATCACACAAATTTAAAGGATATCAGTTCAACTAAATACCTAGTTACGAAAGAGTTAAATTGGAACGATCACATAGACAATGTTATTTGGAAAGCGAACCAAAGTGCATTTTATTGGAAGATCACTTAAAAGATGGAGCAGGTCTACTAAAGAAACTGCCTACACTACGCTTGTCCGTTCTTTGCTAGAGTATTGCTGTGTGGAATGGCATTATTACCAGATAGGATTGACGTAGGACATCGAATAAATCCCAAGAAAGTCAGAACGTTTTGTATTATCGCGAAATAGCGGAGATACTATCACGGATATGATACGCGAATAGGAGTGGCAGTCATTTAAAGAACGCCGTTTTTCATTGCGGCAGGATCTCCTCATGAAATTACAGTCACCAGGTTTTTCCATTGAATGCGAAAATATTTTACCATCGCCAGCCTACAGAGGGAAAATAAACATCGTAATAAAAAAAAGAACTTAGAGCTCTTACAGAAAGATTTAAATATTCCTTTTTCCTATTCGCTATTAGAGAGAATAGTCAGAGGGTGGTTAGGAGAACCCTCTGCCAGGCGCTTAAGTTTGAGCTAGCTGCACCAGTCATGTAGCACTAGATGAAGATGAACCTGGAACCTCGGAGTCGTGTAGGTGACACGTACATATTGCGATATTAGCCACAGAGACGGGTACTATAGTACAAAAATATAATATATGCATGTAAACCAATTGTCTGACAACATACGAAAGCGTTTTACTCTCAAATCCGAAATACTATTGCATAATATATTTAATCTCTTCAGCTTTCTTTAACTCACTGTGTATGTATGTATGTGTAGGGCGAAAGGTTTTTTTCATATGTATCGTTCAGTTATCGAATAGTGTGGTATTTTTTCTGGCCCTTTCGCAGCATCTATTAGCATACTTGCGTAAGAGCAGCCCATTCCAGGCTTAAGGAATGGGAACCACTTTCGCTGTCACTTGAGCGCAGCAGCGATCGATTCGCTGCAACAGTTTCACCTTGTGGAGGGAAACTACAGACCGGACTCGATAGTCGCGAAGTAAGGCGAACATTGAATTCATTGCTCAGTCGGCTAGTTCAAAGCTGTGGTTGGCCGACCGCCTGACAGTGTTCGCGCTGACGCCTAGAAAGGAAGGCAAAGTGCGCCGCATGAGGGAACGCTGCAAGGAGAACGGGTTATGAATCACTGGCCTTCGTTCTCACTGCGGTGGTCGCGAGCTGCCTCTAATTATCCTCCTGGCTATTGCGTTCGTGTGTTTCGCTGTTGCTGCGGATGACTAACGAGAACATAAACAAGAGAGGATTGTACTGTCGCAAGCATTTGGAAAGACTCCCCAAATGGCGCCCTTTACCGGAGGATCATCTTTTACGATGATAAGATCACTGAAGAGGATAGCATTTATATCTCCTTCGAGCTTGTTAATCGACGTGATTCCACAAATACTTCGTTGCAAGATTTAGTGACGATGAATTGTCCACCCGGCCGCAATAACGTCTTCGTTGTCGGTGAAAGAAATGTAACACGTGGTCTTGGTCGACTTGGACCTCATTCTCGACAGGGAGCAAGTGGCAAGAAAGTGACTGAATTAAATGCCACAGTATTTCAATTATAATGTTGTGTGACCCTGTGAATTGTATCGAAATTTGTTCAAAAGCCGGAGGAGAGGACAGCTACCAAATGTCGTAGGTGTGCGCAAGCTTGTAGGCTAAAACTACCGTTTATCTCGCATTCCAAAATCTTTTTTAATCTGTTGGTTGTTGTAGCATCGATAAGAGTGTTAAAATCCCAACAACGCTCGAGTCCACGTAATGCAGTTAAACAACGCCTTCCGCTACAGTGCCTCATGTTAAAAATGTTTCGACTGAGTGTGGGCCAACTCGCCGCTCATCTCGCAAATGTACCTCCTACAGTGACTGCAGTTCATGCAGTGCCCTACATCCTACCTGAAACTACGAGAGCAACACCTTCCTCTCACCCCGGCAATCCCACCTATTCCAGTCGCCAACTACATTTCGTACATTTAGCAGAGGCAAGGCTTAGAGGCTGTAGTGTCACAATGTGAGTACGTGAAGTTGTTCATACTGTTAGGATAACAAATTTATGTATTCGAAATGTATTATTAGATATTAGGGCAATTATAGATGGTTGCATGATGCCTTTCCCTATTACCTACAGAAGAAATAAAAAGATTAAAAAAATAAAGGTCACAGATAAGATGAAGTCACAGCTAAGTTTGAGATCTCGCAGACTTTCATGCCCCGCACTGAGGGACTATCCAAGCAAAATCCGGACTTGAGACATTTAACAAAATATTTTCATGATGTTGAGTTTGCGGGTAGCACAGGATATGGTCCGGTATGGCGTCCCTCATCCCTTTTCACCCTCCCGAATTCCTCTGCTATCCATCCGTCCGCACAGACACCCTCTTAAGCACTACCGCAGCTACTACATCCCCATGATACCTCTCTTCCTGGCGATCTAGACCCACTCATCACTTCGCACTGGCTTTTTACTATTTTAAGTTATGCGCTTGTCCCTCTGTCTTTTGTCTTTCATGGAACATTCTGTTGCAGTTCCATCTGTGTCAATCTTTTAATTCATCACCTACTCCGCCTTTTATGTTTTAAATTATCTACCAGAATCTATGTCTTTTTATTGTGTCAAACATTCATTTGTCAATCTGTCGTGTTCAATGTTATACTATGTTTTACACTTTTTGCTCTCATAAAGATAAATATTCGTGTAAAGACGTACACTGACATTTCCCATTATGAATAAAAGGACAAATGGAAAATAGAATGTACGATACAGAAACTAAAAAGTTCTGCGCTTTACGGATTACTAAACAAACATCACGGAGATACAATGTTTCGTGCTGGCTGAAGAGCCAACACCGTGTTACTAGAGGAGGCCGAAATGCACGCGTTTTAGCTCACGCAGGCTGGCGTGAGGAGGGAAGGACTATACTGACGTGAGGTCTGGAACATGACAAGGAATTAGAATTCAGAAAGCGGACGTAATTAGTTTGATACTTTAATCCATTAATGCTGAACGTCGCTCTTTACAGTACATGATTCACAATATTATCTGTTCAGAATAGATTCATAGTAACTGAATATGGCGCCTTGCTAGGTCGTAGCAAATGACGTAGATGAAGGCTATGCTGAACTGTCGTCTCGGCAAATGAGAGCATATGTAGACAGTGAACCATCGCTAGCAAGGTCGGCTGTACAACTGGGCGAGTGCCAGGGAGTCTCTAGACTAGACCTGCCGTGTGGCGGCGCTCGGTCTGCAATCACTGATAATGGCGACACGCGGATCCGACGTATACTAACGGACCGCGGCCGATTTAAAGGCTACCACCTAGCAAGTGTGGTGTCTGGCGGTGACACCACACAATGTTCTAACAAAAACAAAGTTGTAAAATAACGTGTTCAATAGTAATTTCCCTTCCGAAACCGATAGCAAACTCATTGCATTCAACAGTTCGAGACCCACAATAGTTTTGCATGGTGTTAACGATGATGGTAACCAACTCAGCTACTACTGACTACCATTGCCTTAGGAGATAACTATCCTGTTCTTACGGTAGATACGTTTGGGCAGAAAGATTCTCAGGCTGTGTGAGCGAAGGGCCAGCGAAGCCTGACAGCCCAACACGTGCAGCAAAAGAGCCGAGTAGTACCTGCTACGTCACAGGACTTCGCAATGACTTCCTCTTTCACTGTTATGTGGTTCTTTGTGTGTGCCCCAGTTGTACATTTGCGGTAGTGAGATAAATTGAAATGTGATTAAATACTCAGATTTTTAGCTGTGGGTTCCTGTATGGTATATTTTGTGGTACTTATGCAGTGCTCATCTGCGACAATATTTTTGGTACGTGATAATTTAAAACTCCTCTCTGTTTCGGATCTCGCGTTAAACTGGAAGTCGACACTGAATAGGTTGTTGAGTCCGAGGAATATACCGCATAGGGACACTCCGCTTCCAGTACTACCATAACTACAACGAGTGTAGTGTTTACACCAATCATCAGATTTGTGATTGTACTGTGGGACCGTGCTATTTTTGTCTATTCGTTTATGAGTATTATCTCGCAGTAGTTCGACATTCAAGATGTGCAACCGATTAGTAAATCGGTAAAAATGTCGCCTACATTGGTCTGGATTTCCTTTAATATTATCCAGCGATACAGACAACTTTTTCATTCGTTAGGCGCTATTTTTTTAACTTTATCAGATGGTATATCTCGATTTAGTTCACTATAAATTCTGATGTCTTGTAATGTCCCCATGACAATAATAATAGGCGCGATGCTTTCTTTCTGAACGGCTAATAGTATTGAATCTAAAGCAGACACACAGGTTCCCGTAAATCGGAGAAAGGACTATAGTTGCTTTATACTGGAAGTCGCAGTTAATGTAGACATTCAATGTCTCATAAACAGCTTAATATACAACAACGAAGTTTTCGACAAATGACTGTACATGAAGTACGTAGCATTTTAATATGTAGTTAATTATTATAGCTTCGTTTATCTACCTACATATTGAAGCGACTATCGTCTTGTGGAAAAAGAGAACAGTTAAGGTTGCTTAACCTCATTCAGAGCTGTTGAAAAGAAGGATATAATTATATACGAATGATAAAATTTTCAGATAAACTTTTCACAAAGAATTAAGAGATATTCTAAATGAACATTTTATTTATTTATTTATTAGCCCACTATCTTTATAACAATTTGTGGGCGGTATTATTACTAATACAGTTCTACTAACACAATTACTAGTGTGACATTGTGTATTAAAAATTAGAATTCCTTTTTAGTTCTTTGTTACTGTAAATACAGGTTATAAAATAAAATACAGAGATAAAGAATAGGATTTGGTAGAAATAAGAAAACATAAATAAATAATCATTATGTTGTTGTGGTCTTCAGTCCTGAGACTGGTTTGATGCAGCTCTCCATGCTACTCTATCCTGTGCAAGCTTCTTCATCTCCCAGTACTTACTGCAACCTACATCCTTCTGAATCTGCTTAGTGTATTCATCTCTTGGTCTCCCTCTACGATTTTTACCCTCCACGCTGCCCTCCAATGCTAAATTTGTGATCCCTTGATGCCTCAGAACATGTCCTACCAACCGGTCCCGTCTTCTTGTCAAGTTGTGCCACAAACTCCTCTTCTCCCCAATTCTATTCAATACCTCCTCATTAGTTATGTGATCTACCCATCTAATCTTCAGCATTCTTCTGTAGCACCACATTTCGAAAGCTTCTATTCTCTTCTTGTCCAAACTATTTATCGTCCATGTTTCATTTCCATATATGGCTACACTCCATACGAATACTTTCAGAAAACGATGGAGATGGGCGGCATATGGGCCACGTTCCGTCAGACAAGGGGGTCATTCCTCTTATGGGGTCAATATATTTTAATCTTATGCATGCTCGTATATTAGAAGAAAAAGAATAGACACGTCGGCCTGTTCCTCGTGCCATGTCTCAGTCCGCCATATGTTATTCTGCTTTCGATATGCTATGTTGCGTTCAGTTATGTATTGTGTTTTGTGTGGTCTACCTTTCTTTTATCATTATGTCGCGCTCGGCGCCTAACAGTAACATCAACGGGGCACTCACCAATGACCACGCACAGTGCCTCTATGGATGTTGTTCTAAAAGCATCAGATCTTCTGATGAGCACACTCCTTTAATGTTCTTAGTGCGGTCAGTCTGAGGCGGTGTGCCTAGGTGCTCGCAGCAAAACTAACTGTTGATTCAAAGAGCGCCATGTGATAGATCCGCGTAGTCTGTAGAGAAAGTTCAAATTGGGCCGTGTTAAGTCTAACTAATTTATGCTTTATTGTCAACGCTTTACCAGTAATTAGTCTTGTGTGTTCATTGAAGTTTAATTGTCCAGATGTATCTAGTTACTTCCCTGTTCTTAACTGAGATATTATGTAGTTTTATTATAGGCTTCCTTTTAAGAGTCCCCTCTAATAACAGGTACACTGTTTTGTTAGCTGCTGTAGACAGTTTTTTTATTTGTACACCAATTGTTAATACTTTCAAGGAGTTGTGTGGCCGTTGGTTTTAATTCTAGTCTTGAATTTGCTGACTCTACAACCAGCAGCTCGTCAGCGTATGCCACCACCCCTTTTCCTCTGTTATTTTCATTGACTTTATTCAACAGGGGCTCGTTGGCAATGTCCCAGAGTATTGGCACGCAAGTGGATCCTTGTGGACATCCTTTGGTAATCTTTTTTGACAACCTCCTTGTGGCCAGACTTCCATTCAATTATTCTGTGCTTGCAGTAGTCTACCAGGCTATTATACAAAGCTGATGGAGTCCCTACATCTCTTAGTTTTCCGAAGAAAGCCGGCCACCAGAGGTTGTTAAAAGCTCTAGCAGTGTCTTATTAGTTTAGCCCTGCATATTTGTCATTAGTTGTCTGTATTATTTCTGTTATTCTGTTTACTGTGTAGTCTATAGATCTGTGTTGTCTGAAGCCGTACCGATAGGGATTTAGTCCGACTAGCTGTGTGTGTGATTGTAGTCTGTCACATTGTGACCTTTCTTGTATTTTCGCTAGGTTGTTGATAAGGCATGTGGGGTTGTAGGTCTTTGGATCAATCGGGTCTCGATAGCTCGACTTTTTAATTATTACTGCGTTGGCAGTTTTCCATAATGTTGGTATTCTTTCCTCTAGCAATGCGCCGTTTATTAAGTCTGTTAGGTAATATATAATTTGTTGATCAGTGTTTTTGATCGTTGTCAAGTGAATGCCATCTGAGCCAGGGGTTTTCCTAATTTTTTTTAATTTTCCATTTGCCAAGGCAATGTCTTAAGTGCAAAAGGGGCAGTGACTCTGTTATTCGAATAATGTTCAGTTAATTTTCTTCGTAAGTTTGAATATTGTCGGTTGTCTTGTGTGTAGTCGTCATCAGGAAAGATTAACTCAAAAGTTACTGAGCATCTTCAACTTTTTATGAACATGCTGTCCGGTCTTCTAAGCGTTGACAGTGCTGTTGGAGTCTTTAAACGCTCTGTTTGTATCTTAAAAGATACCCTCCAGATGTTGTTTTGTGTGCTGTACTTTACAAATTTGTCCCAGTGGTTTTGTCTGGTCTTTTGGAGTTGGTTTTTGTATCGTTGTTTAGCGTCTACGTAATGTTGTAGTGTAATAGTTGTTTACTGAGCTGGCTAGATTCTTGGTTCTAAGACCCTAAATGAACACACAGCATCCGGCATAGCTAGTGTATCTCCGTTTCTCCCCTGTATTTGGAAAAGCAAGTGAAACAAGGATGACGTGACAGGTTTGGCCGTGATATTTAGCTTGTTCCCTGCACCTTTTCGCGAGAAGTTTCAGAGCAAATTTTAACTAGTATCATATTATACACTCCTCATCAATGCCGTTAATTTTATTAGCTCTTTTCGTCGTCGTCGTCATCCCCTCACTCCTCAGAAGTGCCTGTTTGAGGGCACTGCTTGTACGCCTAATGAAGCCAATGTGTTTTGTGGGTCATTTTGTTGTATCTGTTACTGTTAAGATTACTTGGAGCGCTTTTGGAATACTTCCGACTTTCGTCCTACAACAAGGGGAAACCGTGTATAAAACCATGGCTAGAACTGAAAGTCGTTGATAAGATATTTAGGGAAATTAAAAAACCGCAACTAAATACAAATTTGCGTTAAGTCTTAAGTTAATAATACCGCGGCACTGGAAAACACATTATGAGGCAATTGTTGCAGACTTACATGTAGCGGCCTTGCATTGCCGTATATTGACCAAATGATGCTGCGAAACATGATTGTGAACTACGAAATCTCCCTAAATGAAAATAGCGAGTTTGCCAAGTGACTGCTTTGCCCGTGCTGCTGCTGTTATCGTGCAGTCGGTTTGTATAAAATGTAATAGGTGCAAATATCAATTGTTCGCCTTCATAGTTTCTTTTTTAAACTCGTAATATGTGCTCCAACGTAAAATGCTGCAAAGTATTTACGCCCGGTTTTATTTACTGTTGCCTAGACACGGGTGCCTGTTTTCAAATCGGCTGGTCCTGGCGGAAGTTCGAGTCCTCCCTCGGGCATGGGTGTGTGTGTTTATCCTTAGGATAATTTAGGTTAAGTAGTGTGTAAGTTTATGGACTGATGACCTTAGCAGTTAAGTCCCGTAAGATTTCACACACATTTGAACATTTTTTGTTTTCAAATATTGTTGTTGTGGTCTTCAGCCCTGAGACTGGTTGGATGCAGCTCTCCATGCTAATCTATCCTGTGTAAGCTTCTTCATCTCCCAGTACCTACTGCAATCTACATCCTTCTGAATCTGCTTAGTGTATTCATCTCTTGGTCTCCCTCTACGATTTTTACCCTCCACGCTGCCCTCCAATGCTAAATTTATGATCCCTTGATGCCTCAAAACATGTCCTACCAACCGATCCCTTCTTCTAGTCAAGTTGTGCCACAAACTTCTCTTCTCCCCAATCCTATTCAATACCTCCTCATTAGTTACGTGATCTACCCACCTTATCTTCAGCATTCTTCTGTAGCACCACATTTCGAAAGCTTCTATTCTCTTCTTGTCCAAACTACACTCCTGGAAATTGAAATAAGAACACCGTGAATTCATTGTCCTAGGAAGGGGAAACTTTATTGACACATTCCTGGGGTCAGATACATCACATGATCACACTGACAGAACCACAGGCACATAGACACAGGCAACAGAGCATGCACAATGTCGGCATTAGTACAGTGTATATCATCCTTTCGCAGTAATGCAGGCTGCTATTCTCCCATGGAGACGATCGTAGAGATGCTGGATGTAGTCCTGTGGAACGGCTTGCCATGCCATTTCCACCTGGCCCCTCAGTTGGACCAGCGTTCATGCTGGACGTGCAGACCGCGTGAGACGACGCTTCATCCAGTCCCAAACATGCTCAATGGGGGACAGATCCGGAGATCTTGCTGGCCAGGGTAGTTGACTTACACCTTCTAGAGCACGTTGGGTGGCACGGGATACATGCGGACGTGCATTGTCCTGTTGGAACAGCAAGTTCCCTTGCCGCTCTAGGAATGGTAGAACGATGGGTTCGATGACGG
This sequence comes from Schistocerca piceifrons, assembly GCF_021461385.2. NCBI lineage: Eukaryota > Metazoa > Arthropoda > Insecta > Orthoptera > Acrididae > Schistocerca > Schistocerca piceifrons. The sequence continues at coordinate 657,437,944 of NC_060139.1, forward strand.
TTTGGATGTACCGTGCACTATTCAGTGTCCCCTCGACGATCACCAGTGGTGTACGGCCAGTGTAGGAGATCGCTCCCCACACCATGATGCCGGGTGTTGGCCCTGTGTGCCTCGGTCGTATGCAGTCCTGATTGTGGCGCTCACCTGCACGGCGCCAAACACGCATACGACCATCATTGGCACCAAGGCAGAAGCGACTCTCATCGCTGAAGACGACACGTCTCCATTCGTCCCTCCATTCACGCCTGTCGCGACACCACTGGAGGCGGGCTGCACGATGTTGGGGCGTGAGCAGAAGACGGCCTAACGGTGTGCGGGACCGTAGCCCAGCTTCATGGAGACGGTTGCGAATGGTCCTCGCCGATACCCCAGGAGCAACAGTGTCCCTAATTTGCTGGGAAGTGGCGGTGCGGTCCCCTACGGCACTGCGTAGGATCCTACGGTCTTGGCGTGCATCCGTGCGTCGCTGCGGTCCGGTCCCAGGTCGACGGGCACGTGCACCTTCCGCCAACCACTGGCGACAACATCGATGTACTGTGGAGACCTCACGCCCCACGTGTTGAGCAATTCGGCGGTACGTCCACCCGGCCTCCCGCGTGCCCACTATACGCCCTCGCTCAAAGTCCGTCAACTGCACATACGGTTCACGTCCACGCTGTCGCGGCATGCTACCAGTGTTAAAGACTGCGATGGAGCTCCGTATGCCACGGCAAACTGGCTGACACTGACGGCGGCGGTGCACAAATGCTGCGCAGCTAGCGCCATTCGACGGCCAACACCGCGGTTCCTGGTGTGTCCGCTGTGCCGTGCGTGTGATCATTGCTTGTACAGCCCTCTCGCAGTGTCCGGAGCAAGTATGGTGGGTCTGACACACCGGTGTCGATGTGTTCTTTTTTCCATTTCCAGGAGTGCAGTTATCGTCCATGTTTCACTTCCATACATGGCTACACTCCATACAAATACTTTCAGAAACGACTTCCTGACACTTAAATCTATACTCGATGTTAACAAATTTCTCTTCTTGAGAAACGCTTTCCTTGCCATTGCCAGTCTACATTTTATATCCTCTCTACTTCGACCATCATCAGTTATTTTACTCCCTAAGTAGCAAAACTCCTTTACTACTTTAAGTGTCTCATTTCCTAATCTAATTCCCTCAGCATCACCCGACTTAATTTCACTACATTCCGTTATCCTCGTTTTGCTTTTGTTGATGTTCATCTTATATCCTCCTTTCAAGACACTGTACATTCCGTTCAACTGCTCTTCCAAGTCTTTTGCTGTCTCTGACAGAATTACAATGTCATCGGCGAACCTCAAAGTTTTTACTTCTTCTCCATGAATTTTAATACCTACTCCGAATTTTTCTTTTGTTTCCTTTACTGCTTGCTCAATATACAGATTGAATAACATCGGGGAGAGGCTACAACCCTGTCTCACTCCTTTCCCAACCACTGCTTCCCTTTCATGCCCCTCGACTCTTATAACTGCCATCTGGTTTCTGTACAAATTGTAAATAGCCTTTCGCTCCCTGTATTTTACCCCTGCCACCTTCAGAATTTGAAAGAGAGTATTCCAGTTAACATTGTCAAAAGCTTTCTCTAAGTCAACAAATGCTAGAAACGTAGGTTTGCCTTTTCTTAATCTTTCTTCTAAGATAAGTCGTAAGGTTAGTATTGCCTCACGTGTTCCAACATTTCTACGGAATCCAAACTGATCTTCCCCGAGGTCGGCTTCTGCCAGTTTTTCGATTCGTCTGTAAAGAATTCGCGTTAGTATTTTGCAGCTGTGACTTTTTAAACTGATAGTTCGGTAATTTTCGCATCTGTCAACACCTGCTTTCTTTGGGATTGGAATTATTATATTCTTCTTGAAGTCTGAGGGTATTTCGCCTGTCTCATACATCGTGCTCACCAGATGGTAGAGTTTTGTCATGACTGGCTCTCCCGAGGCCATCAGTAGTTCTAATGGAATGTTGTCTACTCCCGGGGCCTTGTTTCGACTCAGGTCTTTCAGTGCTCTGTCAAACTCTTCACGCAGTATCTTATCTCCCATTTCGTCTTCATCTACATCCTCTTCCATTTCCATAATATTGTCCTCGAGTACATCGCCCTTGTATAGACCCTCCATATACTCCTTCCACCTTTCTGCCTTCCCTTCTTTGCTTAGAACTGGGTTTCCATCTGAGCTCTTGATATTCATACAAGTGGTTCTCTTCTCTCCAAAGGTCTCTTTAATTTTCCTGTAGGCGGTATCTATCTTACCCCTAGTTTCAAATATTACGAATGAGAATCCTTTAAATTTTGGGCATGCAATTGTGCAAGTTCCATCTCTTCCACAGATATTTCGTCTGTTTATCTGCCGCCTATCCTCGGAATTCGATCATGCCCCAAATGTAATGGCTTATTTATTATGCCGTGAAAAGCTAAAAATATGTTCTGTCTGCGTTGAAGATGATTATCTTTTGCGAACGAGCGTAATGGGTTGAAAACGATCGTGAATAAATTGGAGCTGGTGCAAGTATTGGCATTTCGCTTTTACACAAATATGCTGTATTATAGCTACGTTTCACGTCGTGACTGTTTAGAAGAATGCAAAATGCGTCATTTACATTAGAAGAAAAGGCTTTATTAGTGCGGTGCATAAACAGTAAGTGGCCTAACAGTTAAATACCCGCCACTTTACGAACTGACATTTGGTGAACTTTTCCCCCCAATATCTTGAACGGTTTATGAAATAATAGCTTAGCGCCCGCTGTTTCGTTCGCGCAGATTGTATGGTCTGCAAAGATTTTTTTGTTTTGTTTTTCCTTAATCAAATTTTTATGTTGTTAATACACTGAAACACATTCTAAGCATTTCAAGGTAATTAAGGCCAAAAGCGATTCTGGTAGCTGGAATCCAAGTTTTTTGTTAATCACGCATTTTGCATTCTTGTGGCGATATTTCCATAGAAACTTTCGCCTCTAACAGAAATTTCTTTGTATCTAACCGATAATTGAAATACTAATTTTCATAGATTCAGCTTTAAAATTTTTTTAATATAACGAAGTATTTTCTTAGAAATTTTTACCCCTACTTCACCCTCTTGGCGGTTGAATTTTCAAAAACAGTGAAACACGTATTTTTTATTTCTAACAGAGAAGCTGTAGTTTTGAAAATACTATCAAAATAAAATAATTTCTAAAACTTTTCATCCCATTTTGCACTCTCGTAGGTGGCTGAATTTCCAAAAACAATGTAACAGGCGTTTTTTATTTCTAACCAAGAACTCAAATACCAGTTTTCATAGACTTAGCTTTAACAATGCTTCAGCAGTTCTTTAATATCGATTCTGTTTTCAAAAAATCTTTTACTCACTATTTTATCCCCTGAGTGGTTGAATTTAAAAAAATGGTGAAACACCTGTCGTTTTGCCGCGCGGAGTTGATGCGCGGTTTGAGGCGCCATGTCACGGATTGCGCCGCCCCTCCTGCCGGAGGTTCGAGTCCTCCGTCGGGCATGGGTGTGTTTGTTGTTCTTAGCATAAGTTAGTTCAAGCAGTGTGTAAGTTTAGGGACCGATGACCTCAGCAGTGTGGTCACACACAACACACACACGCACACACACACGTGTTGTTTTATTTTTGACTGAGAAACCAAATACCAATTTTCGAAGTTCTAATTTCAAAATTGCCTTAATAGTGACATATTTTCAAAAAGCATTTCATTCCCTATTTCACTCCCGTTGGAGTGGAATTCGAACAATCCCTTCTTAAACGATACCTACACTATAAGATCAACACCATCTGCAAATTTCAAGTGTCTGACGTTAGCAGTTTGTGCTGGACGCTGATGAGTCAGTGAATCCTGTTTCCTCTCTTAGAGGTTGAATTTCCAAAAACAGTGAAACACATGTCTTTTGGTTTCTGACTGAGAATGTAATATTAATTTTCATAGATTTAGTTTTAAAAATGCTTTGGCAATGAAATATTTCATAAAATGTTTTACCCTCTATTTCAGCACCTTAGGGGTTGAATTTCGAAAAACAGTGAAATGCGTTTTTTTAAGTATCCAATAGATAAGCCAAATATTGAATTCCATAGATGTAGCTATAAAAATGCTTTCATACTGAAATATTTCATAAAAAATTCATTCTCTATTTCACCCTCTTAGGGGTTGAATTTCAAAGAACCCTGAAACACTTAACTTTTTACTTTTAACCGAGAAGTCAATTACAAATCTTCATAGATGTATCTTTAAAAATACTGTATTAGTTCTTCAATATGATTTATTTTCAATAAAATTTCACCCACTATTTCACTCCTGTAGGGATTATATTCTCAAAAACGCTGAAACACATATTTGTTTATTTCTGAAGGAGGAAACCAATTTCCGCAGGCCTATCTTCAAAATTGCGTAATAGTGACATAATTACAAGAAACCTTTAATCCACTATTTCACGCTCTTAGGAATGAAACATCGAAAAATCCCTTCTTAAATGACGTCCACGCTATAATTTGAACACTATCTGCAAATTTCGAGTTTCTATCCTTAGTGCTTTGGACTGGGCGATGATGAGTCAGTGAGTGAGTCTGTCAGTCGAGACATTGACTGTTATATATATGGAGATAATTCGGACGTCCTGCACATTTATTCCATATTTGTACAAAAGACTAGCAGAATGTTACTTCTGTATTCCAGATAAGATTGTCGCTACTGTCGTCCATAATGGAGACGACTATCCTAAAGTCAGTTTATGATGCATAACTGTTTAACTGTGCCCCGTACACGATGTATAGGGAGAAGTTAATTCAGATGGGAAGGGCAGAACAGATGGCAGGAACAGAAGGTAAGTCGGACGACCCGCGCTTAGCATTTGGCGCTGGGAGGCGGCCGCGTGTGACACGTCTGTTGATCATAGGCGGCAGTCCCGCGGAGTTATTACGCAACTGCCAGGTGCTCCCCCCCCCCCCTCCCCCTTCCCGCCCTAGCATGAAGCCCGCCCCCACCACCACACGGCGCAGCGCGGCACACTGACAGCCAGCATCCAGCCGCAGTCCCCTCGTGTCCTCCCGCGCGAACGCGCCGACAGTCAGCCGCGAGCACTCGAGCGCCGCTCTCTCTCTCTCTCGCGTCGCGTTACCGGTAAATACAGTAATGTGCGGTGCCTGACAGTCGTTACCATCCGCCGTGTGGTGTGTGCGTTCGCTTAGTTCCAGTAGTGACAAAATGTAGTCTCGTCCGACTCCAGTTGATGTTTGTGCAATGACATTTACTACAGTGAAGTGTCGTCAACTGTCAGTGCTTGTGTGACAGAGAGTATTCGCAGCCCGGAGCTACTTGTCAGCGACGGAACAATGCCGTGGCAGATCCGCTGGTGTGGAGAGGATGAACACTTCATGACAACCTGTTGCGCAACTCGTCGGCCGTTTAATCGCCTTTGATATGCAACTCAGACGTTCTATTATTTTTTTGCTCGGAGATTAGTGTATTTCTGAATTTAATGTAAGAGTAGCGTATTTTATACGAGAGGTATAACGCACAGTTTAGAAATAAATATCGTATAAGACGCTGTGCCAAGGGATATTCGACACCTGGAGTTCTCGTTTCTGTGTCAGAACACTTGTGCCTTTACGGGCGGAACAATTTGGCAGCCGGGGAAGATTGCCCGCGAGTGCAATTAGTGTGGAACGCAGCCGGCGCCTTTCTCCGAGCTCGGAGGCGTCATCTGGAGGCTCGGCCGCGCCGAGGACCTGCCGCGTCCTACATTCGGTGCCCACCACACTCGTTACCCGTCCATCGCGGCCGAACTGTTTGCCGACACGGTGAAACGTATCTAAATAAGAAATCACATCCGTCGCGCCGGCGAGCGGGAGAAACTCGACGGGCTGTTCTGGACAGACCGGTAATGCCACGGTCGTTACTCGGCGCCGCGTATCCCGAAGAACCCGCGGTGGCTACGGCTTCTGGCTAGCGCACAGAGACACCCAGGACGGGTGGGCGTGGCAGCGGTGGCTTCGGTTGCGAGTGGCTTTTTGCTGTTTGTGGAGCGGTCGATAGGCGGGAGGGCGTGCCCCGCGGCTCGTGTGCGTCTTTGTGTACAGTGGCTGCGGGAATCGATGCCCCGTGGGAAGGCGCGCCGGCTGCGGAAGTGCGAGTCCATTGTCGGCGGCCGCGTGCGGTGCCTTCCGGCAGCAACGGCGCGTGCGACACGGCGACGACTCGACTTCCGGCGTCTGCCACAGCCTTGACCCGCCCGCCTCCTGCGCTCGTTACGTCACCGGAGACCGGCATCGCACTGCGCCGAGTGCAAGTCCCGGCCGTCTAGCGGACGGACAGACCCCGCGGCGGGAGTGTAACGAGCGATCCTATCGCCCGAAGACGCCACCCGTCAGCTGACTGCGCAACGGCGCGGCAATTAGCTCAGCCTCTCTATTCCGACGCAACAGCCGCGAGTTCCCTGGCTCTTGCGCAGCTACCTCGTCGCCGCTTCATTGTGAAACAGCGCCAAACTTAAACTGCAGCGCGCAATTATTTTATATTGTCACCGCTTAATAGTGCGCCGAACAGATGTGAATCTTAAACGTGAGGATATCATTTGGCGGCGAAGGACAACGTTGCCTATAACATTACTTCATCCAGTAACATCGCGATACGTGCTCGTTATCAACTTTCTCAGACGTCAGAAAGTGAAGAGCCCCCGTACAAGTGATACTGGAGCAACAAAGAACTGAACAGTAACCCACGTTGCATGTATTGTAACATTGATTATGAAATGATCCTCGCAAAGGAAACTTTGAAGCGCCATCCAGAGGACTTCAGCGACGCCTGATCGACGTTTTTGTGCAAGGCAAGTGTTGGAAAATTTTAGATCTGGGAAAGTACATAGAGTAAGGTCGAAGATGCCGTCTGAGGACGGGTTGTGCAGCATCGAGGATGCTCCTCAGCCTCCCGCAACGGAGAAGAATGGCAGCCATCACCACCACCACCATCACGGCTACCAAAAGCTGCTGCACATATTTCGGTTCAAGAAGAAAGCGAGTAAGTCGCAGCCGCAGGACGGTCGGGAGGGTAACCAGGAGCGGGCGCAGGAACAGGGCCCAGAGGAACGCCGGCAGCAGCTGGAGCGCGACATGCGTACGAATTGGGAAGAGCTGCCGGCCACGTTGAAGCGCCGCAAGGAGCGCATGTCGCAGGCCGTGCTCGCCGAGTTCCACAGTGAGCACGAGTCCTCTGCCGCCTCCTCAGCCGGCTCGGAGCCGCCGTCCGTCGCGGAATCCACCAGCGGCGCCGAGGCGCCCGCCCGAGTCCGACAATCGCTAAACGGGGACGCGGACACCGACTCGCGGCCGTCGAGCGCATCGTTGTCCAGCGCAGAAAACGGGGCGGACGGCGAGACGGCATGTGATGGAAGTGGTTCGGCCGCCAAGGTGAATGGTGAAGGTCGGGAGACCAGCTTCTCCGCCACCGGCGCGACCGCCACAATGGGAAAGCAACTCGAGGGAGAAGAGAAGTCGAAGGCCGCGAACGGGTCGGACGCCGCGGGCGGTGAAAGGAAGGAGGACGCGGATGACGTCAGGTGTCACGCCGGGGCAAGGCCGACTGGCCATCCCGAGGCAGCTGGGGAACCGGCCGTCGGCGGCCAGGGTTCAGATACTAAACCGACCGACACTCGTGGCCCTCCGACCGTGCAGAATGGACAGAGTGCGGAGCAGAACGGCAGTGGGAAGTGTGAGGTCGGTGACGCGCTCGAAGGCCAGGATGCCAAGAGACCTCTGGACGGAGCCGCGCTGCTGGAGCAGGAGCGGCTCAGCCTGCGCGAGCTGGAACGCCTTCGCCAGAACCTGCACCTCGCCCTCAGCTCCGCCACCGATCTGGACAGGGAGCAGAGGCACGTCGTCGAGCTGCTGCGGCAGGCCGTGTCCTCGGAAGAGTACCTCCTGCTCAACACCTCCTCCTCTTCGTCCGCCTCCTCTTCGTCGCCTTCGTCCGCGAGCTCCCGCTCGTCGTCGATGAGCGACCCGTGTCCCGCGTCGCCTGCCGCCAGGAACGAGAGACCGGACGACCGCGACCCGGACGTGTCAGAGGCCGGTTACGAGGACATGAGGCCAGACCCGTCCGCCGTGGAAGCGTACTACGACGCGATCGTGCGCCAGAGCGACGAGGAGCCGCCGCTGCCGTTCGTGGTGATCCCCAAGGCGACGGCGGTGGACAGGGCGTCCGCGCTCGAGACGAAGCGGCGGCGCGCCGAGGACGCGTACGACCGGCCGCGGCCGTCGCGGTGGAAGCGCCAGCTGGCCGAGTCTGCGCGGCCGCCGGGCTGCTCCATGGACACCATCGTCGAGGAGGACGAGAAGTTGTCGGTGCGCGAGATACTGCGCCGCTTCGAACAGCTGGGCGCCGGCGCCGCGGCGCGCGAGGGGCCGGACGAGAAGAGCGCCACGCTGCGCCAGATACAGGAGACGCTGCGCTGCCTCGAGGAGAAGGTCCGCCACTACGAGGGGGCGGGCGCCAGCCAGCAGCAGGTGACCACCGCTGCCTCCCCCGCTCCCCGACACGTTTTTGTCCCTGATAGTGACAACTCGTTTCAATCTGTGAGATCAACGTTAGAAATAGCTGTAGTGAAATATTAACATTTTTGCCACGGCCGCATATACTTCATGGTAAGATCACATGTCCCATGACGCGTTTCGAGAGAACGATTTCATCTTAAGGCAAAATACAAGATATCTAGAAGGAATGATCAATATTCAGGGATATGACGGGAACGACCATTCGAAACAAAAATGTTCAGTAAACATGGGCTGTAGAATGCATACCATAAAAATTATGATTCTTCATCTTCGATGTCATAAAAGCAAATTTCTTCTGCTTTCCATATTTTTTGATGAGGTATTATAGACCAAAACAAGAAAAAATTGTCCCTAAATATGGATTCTAAAATGCGTATCTTCAGAGCTGTGAGCACTTGGTCAGAAGAAGATATGTGTTTCATAGTGGCGAACGTAAAGAAGTACTGATAGCTCTTAAGGTATGCACTATGTTTAGTCGACTTTTTTTCTTTTTGGGTCCATACTACCACCTCTCAAAATAAGGAAAATGAAGGGCCTGTAGTAGAAGAGATTTGCTTCACAGTATCGAAGATGAACTGTTCATAGCTCTGAAGGTATGCCCATATTTACTAGACTCTTATGTTCGAATAATCGTTCATGTTATATCCCCGTGTATTGGCCATTCCTCCTGGGACACCCTGTATACAAGAATTTAAAAAAGAAGTAAATATTTCAGCAACGTAAAAAAGCAGAGTAAAACTATCAGACCTCTCATATGAAACTTCCTGGCAGATTAAAACTGTGTGCCCGACCGAGACTCGAACTCGGGACCTTTGCCTTTCGCGGGCAAGTGCTCTACCAACTGAGCTACCGAAGCACGACTCACGCCCGGTACTCACAGCTTTACTTCTGCCAGTACCTCGTCTCCTACCTTCCAAACTTTGCAGAAGCTCTCCTGCGAACCTTGCAGAACTAGCACTCCTGAAAGAAAGGATATTGTGGAGACATGGCTTAGCCACAGCCTGGGGGATGTTTCCAGAATGAGATATTTCACTCTGCAGCGGAGTGTGCGCTGATATGAAACTTCCTGGCAGATTAAAACTGTGTGCCCGACCGAGACTCGAACTCGGGACCTTTGCCTTTTGCGTGCAAGTGCTCTACCAACTGAGCTACCGAAGCACGACTCACGCCTAAGACCTCTCAGTTGCAGTCCCAGTCTTATTTTAGATTCAGTCCTCTTCTTGTTCTGCTAATAGAGTTGAACCCACACATTTGTTATTTTCTCCCACACATCTTCCTCTCCCATCCAGAACACCTTGAATCACGTGTTTTGCTCCGTGTTTACAGTGAGATGACGAAGTCATGGGATACCTCCTAATATCGTGTCGGACATCCTTTTGCCCGGCGTAGTGCAGCAACTCGACGTGGCCTGGGCTCATTGGAAGTCCTTTGTAGAAATGCGCCAGGCTACTTCTATGACCGTCCATAATTGCGAAGGTGTTGCCGGTGCAGGAGTTTGTCCATGATCTGATGTCTAGATTACGTCCCATAATTGTTCAAATGGCTCTGAGCACTATGGGACTTAACATATGAGGTCATCAATCCCCTAGACGTAGAACTACTTAAACCTAACTAACATAAGGACATCACACACATCCAAGCCCGAGGCAGGATTCGAACCTGCGACCGTAGCAGCAGCGCGGTTCCGGACTGAAGCGCCTAGAACCGCTCGGCCACAACGGCTGGCCATAAATGTTCGATAGGATTCCTGTCGGACCATCTGGATGGCCACATCATACGCCCAAATTATTCAGAATGTTCTTCGGACAAATCGCGAACAATTATGGCCTGCTGACATAGTGCATTCTCATCCATAAAAATTTCGTCGTAGTTTGTTATCGTTGTTGTGGTCTTCAGTCCTGAGACTGGTTTGATGCAGCTCTCCATGCTACTCTATCCTGTGCAAGCTTCTTCATCTCCCAGTACCTACTACAACCTACATCCTTCTGTATCTGTTTAATGTATTCATCTCTTGGTCTCCCTCTACGATTTTTACCCTCCACGCTGCCCTCCAATACTAAATTGGTGATCCCTTGATGCCTCAGAACATGTCCTACCAACCGATCCCTTGTTCTAGTCAAGTTGTGCCACAAACTCCTTTTCTCCCCAATTCTATTCAATACCTCCTCATTAGTAATGTGATCTACCCAGCTAATCTTCAGCATTCTTCTGTAGCACCACATTTCGAAAGCTTCTATTTCTATTCTTGTCCAAACTATACTCGATGTTAACAAATTTCTCTTCTTCAGAAACGCTTTCCTTGCCATTGCCAGTCTACACTTTACGTATATCCTCTCTACTTCGACCATCATCAGTTATTTTGCTCCCCAAATAGCAAAACTCCTTTATTACTTTAAGTGTCTCATTTCGTAATCTAATTCCCTCAGCATCACCCGACTTAATTCGACTACATTCCATTATCCTCGTTTTGCTTTTGTTGATGTTCATCTTGTATCCGCCATTCAAGACACTATCCATTCCGTTCAACTGCTCTTCCAAGTCCTTTGTTGTCTCTGACAGAATTACAATGTCATCGGCGAACCTCAAAGTTTGTATTTCTTCTCCATGGATTTTAATACCTACTTCGAATTTTTCTTTTGTTTCCTTCACTGCTTGCTCAATATACAGGTTGAATAACTTCGGGGAGAGGCTACAACCCTGTCTCACTCCCTTCCCAACCACTGCTTCCCTTTCGTGCCGTCCGCAGCTCGTGGTCGTGCGGTAGCGTTCTCGCTTCCCCCGCCCGGGTTCCCGGGTTCGATTCCCGGCGGGGTCAAGGCTTTTCTCTGCCTCGTGATGACTGGGTGTTGTGTGCTGTCCTTAGGCTAGTTAGGTTTAAGTAGTTCTAAGTTCTAGCTGTTAAATCCCATAGCGCTCAGAGCCATTTGAACCCTTTCGTGTCCCTCAACTCTTATAACTGCCATCTGGTTTCTGTACAAATTGTAAATAGCCTTTCGCTCCCTGTATTTTACCTGTGCCACCAAAAGAATTTGAAAGAGAGTATTCCAGTCAACATTGTCAAAAGCTTTCTCTAAGTCTACAAATGCTAGAAACGTAGGTTTGCCTTTCCTTAATCTAGCTTCTAAGAGAAGTCGTAGGGTCAGTAATGCCTCACGTGTTCCAAAATTTCTACGGAATCCAAACTGATCTTCCCCCAGGTCGGCCTCTACTAGTTTTTCCATTCGTCTGTAAAGAATTCGCGTTAGTATTTTGCATCCGTGACTTATTAAACTGATAGTTCGGTAATTTTCACATCTGTCAGCACCTGCTTTTTTTGGGATTGGAATTATTATATTCTTCTTGAAGTCTGAGGGTATTTCGCCTGTCTCATACATCTTGTTCACCAGATGGAAGAGTTTTGTCAGGACTGGCTCTCCCAAGACCGTCAGAAGTTCTAATGGAATGTTGTCTACTCCCGGGGCCTTGCTTCGTAGTTTGGAAACATGAATTTATTGAATGGCTGCAAATGGCCTCCAAATAGTCGAACATAACCATTTCCAATCAATCAAGAGTTTAGTGGGACCAGAGGATCCAATCCATTTCACACAGCCCATACCATTATGATGCCACCACCATCTTGCAGAGTGCCTTGTTGACAGCTTAGGTCCACGGCTTCGTGGGATCTGCGCCACACTCGAACCCTACCTTCAACTCTTACCAACGGAAATTGGGCTCATCGGACAAGGTCGTCTAGGGTCTAACCGATATGGTCACGCGCCCGGGACAGGCGCTACAAGCGACTTCGTGCTGTTAGCAAAGGCACTCGCGTCGGTTATTTGCTGCCATAGCCAAATTTCGCCGCACTGTCCTAACGGATACGTTCGCCGTATGTCCCACATTGATTTCTGCGCTTGTGTCACAGTTTGCTTGTCTGTTAGCACTGACAACTTTATGCAAACGACACTGTTCTCGGTCGTTAAGTGAGGCCGTCGGCCATCGCATTGTTCGTGGTGAGAGGTAGGGTCTGACGTTTGGCATTCTCGGCACACTCTTGACTGTGGATCTCGGATATTGAATTTCCTAACGATTTCCGAAATGGAATGTCTCATTCATGTAGCTCCAACTACAAAGTCTGTTAATTCTCGTCGTGCGGCCATAATCACTTCGGAAAGCATTTCACATGAATTATCTGAGTACAAATGACACCTCCGCTAATCCACTGCCCTTTTATACCTTGTGTACGCCGTATTTTCGCCATCTATGTATGTGCATATCGCTATCCCATGACTTTTGTTGCCTCAGTGTACGAGTACTGGGAAACATAGATCTGCGTCCTGGGGCGTTCGCGACGCAGTGCTGTGCTGGATGTTGCTACTGACAGCCTATTGCAAGCAGATGACGTGCAGAAGGAAACAGCTGTGAGGGTTCAGCGGTGGCAGCAGAATATGGCTAAATGGTTCAAATGGCTCTGAGCACTATGGGACTCAACTACTGAGGTCATTAGTCCCCTAGAACTTAGAACTAGTTAAACCTAACTAACCTAAGGACATCACAAACATCCATGCCCGAGGCAGGATTCGAACCTGCGACCGTAGCGGTCTTGCGGTTCCAGACTGCAGCGCCTTTAACCGCACGGCCACTTCGGCCGGCTGGCAGCAGAATATGAAGAGGACTAAGTACAGATATAAGCCGGCCGGGGTGGCCGAACGGTTCTAGGCGCTACAGTCTGGAACCGCGCGACCGCTACGGCCGCAGGTTCGAAACCTGGATATGTGTGATGTCCTTAGGTTAGTTGGGTTTAAGTAGTTCGAAGTTCTAGGGGACTGATGACCTCAGATGTTAAGTCCCATAGTGCTCAGAGCCATTCGAACCATTTTTGAACCATTCCAGAAAGTTCTTAGCCTGTACGTAATTTGGCATCAGTCCTAATAGAACTCACACCAGCACTTCGGGACCTTCGTTAGACAGTTTATTGCACCATATTCGATTTTCATGTTAATTTCCTTGACTAACAGACGATAAGCCTTCACTAGAGGGAGGAACAAGGAAGGAAAGAAGGAAGAATGAGATTGGGGTTAAACGGCCAGTCAACGTCAAAGCAATTATAGAGCGTGCACAAATTTAGAGGGTGGGGACAGCTAATTGGCCGCGGCTTTTAATGGAACTGGACCGTTATTTGCCGAAAATCATGTAGAGAAACCACGAAAAGCGTAAATCAGGATGGCATGACGGGGATTTGAACCCAGTCTTCCTGACCACTTGTCCACTGCCCTAACCACCGCCTCCCTTGGTCAGTCTTATGCTGTGGATTGCAACTCCTGCTTCAATCGCTCAGCCGGTGTTTCTTCGCTGCCGTCTACTACGTTGGTCATTGTGGTGTAGCCAGTCTTCTCTGGCACGCGTAAAATACACACACCAAAAGAGTTTTGTACAGAAAATTGGTATAGAGATCAATATAAACATCACTACCGCCCTTTTTATTGCTCATGAAAACCAGACATTAAATGTTGTACCACCATACAGCGAGACCTTCAGAGGTGGTGGTACAGACTGCTGTACATATCAGTACCTCTAACACCCAGCAGCACGTCCTCTTGCATTGATGCATGCCTGTATTGGTCGTGGCGTACTATCCACAAGTTCATCAAGACACTGTTGGTCCAAATTGTCCCACTCCTCAACGACGATTCGGCGTAAATCCCTCAGAGTTATTGGTGGGTCACGTCGTCCACAAACAGACGTTTTCAATCTATCCCATGCATGTTCGATAGGGTTTATGTGTGGAGAACATGCTGGCCACTGTTGTCGCGCGATGTCGTTATTCTGAAGGAAGTCATTCACAAGATGTGCACGATGGGGGCACGAATTGTCGTCCATGAAGACGAATACCTCGCCAATATGCTGCCGATATGGTTGCACTATCTGTCGGAGGATGGCATTCACGTATCGTACAGCCGTTACGGCGCCTTCCGTGACCACCAGCGGCGTATGTCGGCCCCACATAATGCCACCCCAAAACAGCAGGGAACCTCCACCTGGCTGCACTCGTTGGGCAATGTGCCTAAGGCGTTCAGCCTGACCGGGTTGCCTCCAACCACGTCTCCCACGATTGTGTGATTGAAGGCATATGCGACACTCATCAGTGAAGAGAACGTGATGAAAATCCTGAGCAGTCCATTCGGCATATTGTTGGACCCATATGTACTGCGCTGCATGGTGTCGTGGTTGCAAAGATGAACCTCGTCATGGACATCGGGAGTGAAGTTGCTCATCATGCAGCCTATTGCACACAGTTTGAGTCGTAACACGACGTCCTATGGCTGCATGAAAAGCCTATTCAACATCGTGGCGTTGCTGTCAGGGTTCCTCCGAGCCATAATCCGTAGGCAGCGGTCATCCACTGCAGTAGTAGCCCTCGAGTGACCTGGGCGAGGCATGTCGTCGACAGTTTATGTCTCTCTGTATCTCCTCCATGTCCAAACAACATCGGTTTGGTTCACTCCAAGACGCCTGGACACTTCCCTTGTTGAGAGCCCTTGCTGGCGCAAAGTAACAATGCGGACGCGATCGAATCGCGGTATTGGCCGTCTAGGCATGGTTGAACTACAGACAACTCGAGCTCTGTACCTCCTTCCTGATGGAGTGACTGGAATTGATCGGCTGTCGGACCCCCCTCCGTCTAATAGGCGCTGCTAATGCATGGCTGTTTCCTTCTTTGGGTGGGTTTAGTGACATCTCTGAACGGTCAAAGGGACTGTGTCTGTGATGCAATATCCACAATCAACGTCTATTTTCAGGAGTTCTGGGAACCGGGGTGATGCAAAACTTTTTGTGATGTAAGCACCAATGTGACTTGTATCAATTCAAATGGACGCAAAGAACGGACTGAATTCGATGTTAGATTATTTTTGACACTCATTTAAATGCAACTATACTTTTCGTCATTCAGTGTAAGGTGGCTTAGAATGACGGGTCGTCTTGAATACGTATTAATGCAAGCAACTGCACATAAACGAAGAAAATTTCATGTAGTATTCGCTTCCAACTTTAGCGACTAACTTACGGACTGTCGTACAAATTAAATATCTAGATGTAATGTTAAGTCGCGATGTGAAACGAAACAAACACATGAAATCAATTGTAAAGAGGACGAATGCATTTTTAAGACAGATTGAAGTTATGAGCAAGTATGCACCATTTTGTTCGTACGGTCAGTGACTGCATGTAAAGTAACTGGGTGGCACGTTAATGGGAGACACACATCGAAAATACGAACAGTTTTTTCAGGCGCTTGTAGACAAACCGCTATCCCGATCAAACTAGCAATGTAAATGTCGCAGGCAACAGATTGCGGCGCACAGCACGAAGCTTACACGATGTGCAAGTTACTAGTATCTCCCTCCTTCCTTGCCTGAAGCTAGACAGTTAAGCTAATTTGAGAGTACCAACATATCTCTGCATCTACGTTAACTCTGGGTAACTTACCGTATGATGTCTGGCCAAGAGGACACGAGCAGAGGTTTCCTGTAGAAGCCTAATTTCGGCAATTTCCCCATTGTGGTGATAACCGCGAAATGTATGGTTTTTGTGTAGGTTCTGGAAAAATGAGGCCAACCTTTTGGACACGACGTTCTTCTTTACCTTATGCCACTGAAGGTTGCACAAGTTTTTATTCTTTGTGAGTAAAACATTTTGAAGAAGAACTGTATAGCTCTATTTTAAACATTTTCTTCTGTTAATAACGTTTCTCAGGCTATCGTTGTGCAGAGGACGGGGACACATAAGTGTTGGTAAAGAAAAATGAAAGTGGACCGTCTTTAAAACACTAGAAGAAAAATATTAGAAATATATCACATTGTGATACTGAATTAGAGTGTCAGTTATCACCCGCTTGCAAAGAAAAGTCGGATTGTCTTGTAACTATCTTGGCGCTTGCGGCTTGGTGTCCAGAAAAAAAAAAAAAAAAATTCTTCGTAGAAATTGCCTTCGCATTTGAAGGACTGCTGCTGTTTTATTCTGTCAGCGAACGCAGGAAATAGCTTCACCATGACGGTTCCGTCCTTCACCAGTTAACCTACAGTAATTATTTCACTTTTGCATCTGAACCCACTCGCTACGGATTGTTCCGACACTGCCAGTTGCTTTGTATGTCTCTTTGTCACTTTTTTAATTGTCACTCCTGTTCAGAAAATCAATTACGAGGGCGTGCTGAAAATGAACGCTTCCGAATTTTTATGTGAAAACTCGTAAAGCTTCTTAAATAAAACAAACTTAATTAACATTCTACATCTTAATTCTTCATGTCTACACATTGGATCCCTCTGCCTCTAGAGGGCTCTGAATTGTAGCATGTAACATGGCGGTGTGTAACGTAACTATGTCGGTGCATGGCAAACGGCGTGCTGTTATCGAGTTTCAAATTTGAAGAATACGTAGACATAAACAATAAACATGTAGAATGTCAAGAACATGTGTTGTATTTAAAAAGCTTTAAGAGTTTTCACATAAAAATCGGAGGCATTACATTTCAGCACGCCCTCGCTAACAGAATTGTCCTCTGTACCTGTTCGTCATCTTCGCCGTATATTCGTGCTCCTAGCATTGGTAGTACAGAGGACCTTGAATCTTACACACTGATTATGTTTATTTGATTGAGGCCTTGTAGATGCCGTACGAATGGATATTATGCATCCCTAAATTTCCTATTGGTATAAAAAGTACTCACTGGGGAAAGATTAAAGTTATTACTGTCTGTAGCAGTTACTCAGCGAGCGTGCGAGGTGCCACTGTGGTTAACAACCTCGACTAATTTTCGGTATTTCACTTCCTGTCAAGCCACTCTTGGTTTAGTTTGCCCTTGTTTTCCCTAAATTACCTCAGGCGTGTGGTGGGATGATTTCCTGAAAAAGACCACAGCCAATTTGTTTCCCCACCAGAATGATCTCGATGTCGACGACACATTAAACTCTTTCCTTCCTTTCGGTGGCTATTAACTTTCGTGGTGTGTACATAGCCGTCTTCTGGAACTAGTATTTACTTTGTTATCTGGATGTATTTTTCATTTGCAGTGTGCTAATGCTTTGTTCTACAAGAAAAGACAGAGTTAGTAGCATAATATGCAGTCATTCTGTATGCTTTTGTTTTAATATGTTGTCAGCGTATTCACATCTCACGTCAATGGAGATACGTAAATTAGCAGAACTGAGAGACTACGTATCGGGTTAGCGTCGCTGCTTATTTAATCAGGGATCGCCGAATCGAGTTCACCGATGCTGTGTGTCTGTCCTGTCCGTACATTAGATTATAACTCATAATCAACGCTATCAGATGTACAAAACAAATTAGAAGTAAGGAAATCAGTGCCGCAAGTAAATAAAACCACTGGTGGATGTATCGAAAGACTGCAGATATTCCTACGCGGATGTACTTTCTGTATGCCCGAAAATCTAAATGCTAAATTAAAACAAAAGAGAGGAGTAACTTAAGGCGTCATCCAAATTATATATATGTAGTCCCAAATCACTACATACTTCATGGCTAATTATACATGTTACCTGTATTAGTAGTCGTGTGTCACCTATTGAGGCCGGGGAAAATGACAGTAAGTGCTTTAATCTCTGTTTATCATATCCCTGCCCGAGATACGCGGTGGCAGCAGAATAACTGTCGTATAGTCTTCCGCCCGTCTTGTCTCTCTCGAAATTTACCATACAGTGGTAGTGAGAACAATGATACCTTTCTTCCAAAGGTTTCCATTTAAGTTTCCAAGTATCTTCGATATTTCGTTTCACTTATTATCAGTGTCGTTTCTCGAAGGCGCGCCAATGAGCCAGTAATGATTTAAAATTATAAATTCACCGCGACAGTTGCGTTTTTTTCATACGTAGCATAACGCGTTTCAAGAATTTATTCAAATATTCAAATGGTGTGGGTTTTTACATAATGAGCCAAATGTAATTCGTTCAGTAACGTCATTATTTAATTCATTATTGACATACACTTTCTAGCCGTACCTCTGTAAAATAGTTTGATGTCTGCTGTCGTGCTTACTAGAAAGGGCCAGTCTAGTGTCTTGTATGTGGTTTCCTTTTAAATGGGTTGCAGTATCCAACGAGTCTAACCATTCCATTTACTCTTACTACTATGGACTTTATGTTTGATATCATTCATATCTCTTGTTAGTGTTGCTCCTAATATATAAACAGTATGGCACCCTTCAAAACTGTAAAATTAATTTTGTAATTGGATACTGTTGATTTCATTCCTGGCATTCTCTTCCGTTTGTCATCATTTAAATAGAATCATCATTTATTGCACGAGGTGGAAATTCCTTCCAAGTCGTTTTCCATTTCCTTACGATCTTCACCGAGCAAGGTGGCGCACAGACTAGATTCGCATTCTGGAAGACGGAGGTTCAAATCCCCATCTGCCCATCCAGTTTTAGTGTCTCCGTCATTTCCGCAAATCGCTAAAGGCGAATTGCGGGATGTTCCTTTTGAAAGCGCACGGCCGATTTCTTCCCACGTCGTTCCCTGTTCCGAGCTTGTGCTCCGTCCCAGGTGACGTTGGCGTTTTTATTTAGTCTTTGTCAGAACCCTATAGTTATAGTACACACAGTTATATACACGTATACATATTTACAAAAAAAAGAACATTTAGCATCGGGCAAATTTGCAAAACAGATGACTGACCAGCGCACCTTGAGCACTATTGTTTGCAAGCATAAGCTCCTGCGTTGAACAGGTAAATGGACAGAGAGGGCACTGACCCAAGTGTTCCACACTTGCTATCCTCCGATGTGAAACCGCACAGTTTAAAAGAGGACTTCATCACACCGACATCAGTTCTTGAGCGGATAAGGACTTCCAAACACCACATTCCTCGTGGCTGGCCGAAAGATTTCGTCGCGGTTCCATCCGGTCTTTTACGAATTTTCATCGAAAAAGTCCTGCCTTGTCTGGAGGGAGTTTCAAAGGCTCTGCTGTTCCGAAGAGACTCTGTTGATTTTCGCCCAGGCTGAGGTAGTCCATGGCCATACAGTGGGTGAACATCAGCATCTCAGCCTTCAGTCGTACACGATCGTACGTTAAACGACAATCTTCATTACGATCGTGCAACGACGACATTTGATCTGTGGACAACAGCAGCGTCACCGAACAATCTGATAATGCTGACGATTTATGTGCATTGAGAACGTTCATAGTTCTACTATTATTCATTGCACACATCGGGCTTGTTCTACAAAATACAGATTTTCGCCGCAGTGGGAATTTCACTTTCAAAGTATGAAGAACAGAGGGAACCACAGACTTACTATACTGCTGAGCATTAGCAAACCGAGACCGGACGTGTGACCCATTGTGCTGCTGAGACACAGCAGCATGTTTTGTAAATCGTCCATTGCGTCGGCGAGGTCGGCAGCGGGCGTCGGGCAATTGCGCAGTAGCAACAGACAGACGGGCAGATATGCTGGTGCCGGCATGACGGCCGCGTCAGCAGCAGAGGCCGCAGCGTTTTACCGCAGACTAGCGAGCTGCGCCAGGCGTCCGGGCGTGCGCCACTGCCACTGCCAGAACTGCGGCCGCGGCCACTGCGCTGGAATCTGAAGAACTCGGTGCAGGCCGGCCTTCAGAGGTTCCTTCCGCTTCAATCAGCGCAGTTGTGCCGGAAATTGAGTTGTTACGCGGTATCCATTAAGCGCCGCTTGGAAACTTACAGAGTGTTTCTGAAGCGCTATTTACTTGAAAGTTGGTTTTTGTGCAGGCCGAAGGAAAGCGAAATAGGAAGAAATTGATTTTTTCTATCAATTAATGCTATTAATTGTCACACTGAGGAAACTGGCTTACGTTTAAGCTTCCTACAAGACGTCTTCTGGTCACCACATTTCTCACTTCTGACTGGTAGTCGTTATTGTTATCACCAACAGCTGCGTTTAATACACTAGTCCCGTATTCAGGAAGTCAGGAGTCCACATACCCGTCCAGCTTTGCATCTTAAAGTTTTCCGTGAGTTACTAAATCACATAAGGCGAACGCCGCGGTGATCACTTGAATAAGCTACGGAACTATCTTCTCCCATTATTTTCGAGCTGAACAAGCGCATTGTCGGCCCATACTTACACGTCTCTGATACGTGAAACTTTTACATATCTTCCTTCTTTCCCTCTCGCGGCCGGACGGGTGTTTGCAAACTGGCGAAACTGGCCCATTCTGCTGAAAATTTCTAAGATCTGTTGGCATTTTAGTGAACCTTTCAGAGTTCAAGTAGACATGTTATTCGTATCTCAGAATGTCAAGACCAATTTTTGGCTCACGACTCTGTACCTTGTGACATATAAACGAGAAACTTCGGCCAGTTCTCTTTGATACCGGCGGAGTAGTAGATTGAAAATAATCTGTGGTGTGAACTTCCGAATCAGGAGGAACAAAGTAGCTGTTTCTTTCTTCTCTTGCGCTCTTCTCTGTAGTCTCGGTGATTTTAACACGGCTTGCGCCGGATCCCTTAAGGTGAAAGCTGTGTCGCGTCTCGTCGCTAATGCTTCCTTTTTCTGGCACTGTTTTATCAAGAGGACTGTCCATGTCTGCTCAGGTGACAATTTGATTGACGGAGACGTGGGACACGGCGTCAGCAAGGTTTCAGAATGGATGCTAGCGAGCTGCTTTTCGCCACCTGTCAACAGCGTAACCCATTGTCATGGAGCTGGAACTGAGGAACATTGCCTAGCGCTTGCGCACTTTTTTTCGTCATGGCAGTTAATACCCTGCTGATGTCTATTTCAAGATGACAGGCAAGTACTTATTGCGGTTTTAACAACACTAACCTACGCCACCTCAGAGACCCTTCCATACATCCTTAAAAATACAATTCCTACAGAGCTAAGAAGTACGTCTGTATTTGTGGCATAGTATGACCAGCGTTTGAATACTTTAATCATTAAAATTCCCTGACGCAATGTCGTTGCCAGTTGAAAACTTCTGTTTGTTATTTACTGATGATAATTTAATGTTGACGCTAGAGGGAACCTTCAACTCTCCAATCCAGTTTTTTCCCTCTTGCTTCAGTACTGAAACTTAACATAATGTAGCATCCCGAAATGGTCTCTGCGTCACAGAAATATGGTGCTATGACATTTGTACAGATAATCATCTTACTCAGTACCTCGGCCTTTAAAAAGTGTCACTAGGACTTTGTCGACAGAAAATCGTGATTTCACCTTCGATGAAGCTGATTCGGCTGTGGAAATCGAACTGCTTTCACAACCATTGGGTTTCCCATTCTGTCAGTTTACGATGTCTGCTGCTTTAACTTATTTGAGACGTACAAACTGTTTATCCAGACGTAACACAACTTGCAGGCCCTCTTGGGCACTTGAAGTGAAAGTAACAGCACGTAAAAGAAAAAGTTACTAAGAGGAGGAATAAAAAAGCAACAGCATGTTGCCAATACCAACAGCATAGGCTGTAGAGTTTCCACACGAATCAGCCTGGAAGAACAGCACCCCGTGTAAAAAATTCCTCTATACAGGGTGTCACAGGAAGAATGGTCTATATTCAGAGAAATGACGGGAATGATCAATCGAAGAAAACGGGCTATTAGACATTGGTTCTAAAATGCACAGCTTGAGGTGTGTTTCATAGTAGCCACAATGAACACGTGCACGTAGCTCTTAAAGTACACTCTTAACAGTTCATGACTACTGGACATTTTTTCTTGTTTTTTTTCCGTTCTGATTTCCCTCAAAATATGGAAAGCGAAGAAGAAATTTGTTTCGCAGTATTGAAGTTGTGCGACTGGATTCTTGATTTCCTGTCAGGAACGTCGCAGTTCGTAGTAATAGACGGCACATCATCGAGTAAAACTGAAGTGATATCAGGTGTTCCCCAGGGAAGCGTCCTGGGACCTCTGCTGTTCCTGATCTATATAAATGACCTGGGTGACAATCTGAGCAGTTCTCTTAGGTTGTTCGCAGATGATGCTGTAATTTATCGCCTGGTAAGGTCATCCGAAGACCAGTATCAGTTGCAAAGCGATTTAGAAAAGATTGCTGTATGGTGTGGCAGGTGGCAGTTGACGCTAAATAACGAAAAGTGTGAGGTGATCCACATGAGTTCCAAAAGAAATCCGTTGGAATTCGATTACTCGATAAATAGTACAATTCTCAAGGCTGTCAATTCAACTAAGTACCTGGGTGTTAAAATTACGAACAACTTCAGTTGGAAAAATCGCATAGATAATATTGTGGGGAAGGCGAGCCAAAGGTTGCGTTTCATTGGCAGGACACTTGGAAGATGCAACAAGTCCACTAAAGAGACAGCTTACACTACACTCGTTCGTCCTCTGTTAGAATATTGCTGCGCTTTGTGGGATCCTTACCAGGTGGGATTGACGGAGGACATCGAAAGGGTGCAAAAAAGGGCAGCTCGTTTTGTATTATCACGTAATAGGGGAGAGAGTGTGGCAGATATGATACGCGAGTTGGGGTGGAAGTCATTAAAGCAAAGACGTTTTTCGTCGCGGCGAGATCTATTTACGAAATTTCAGTCACCATCTTTCTCTTCCGAATGCGAAAATATTTTGTTGAGCCCAACCTACATAGATAGGAATGATCATCAAAATAAAATAAGATAAATCAGAGCTCGAACAGAAAGGTTTGGGTGTTCGTTTTTCCCGCGCGCTGTTCGGGAGTGGAATGGTAGGGAGATAGTATGATTGTGGTTCGATGAACCCTCTGCCAAGCACTTAAATGTTATTTGCAGAGTAATCATGTAGATGTAGATGTAGAAGGAGAACAAGTGCTCATGGCTCTTAAGATATCCATTTTGGAGCCCATGTTTACCAGACATTTTTGTTTCGAATTATCTTTCGCGTTATATCCCTGAATATCGACTGTTCCTCCTGGGATACCCTGTATGTTTGATCGATCCTCGTTTTTATTCACAAGCCGGCGATCGGCTTCAGAGAAGTAATTTGCCAGCGGACTTAAATTGCGCTAGCACTGTGTTATGGTGCGGCCAGTTTTCGAGTAAATCCTTCTACAGCCTATCGTCCAGTCGTAAATACTTCTGTTAATATGTGCTGTGGTATCCACTAGACTAACGAGAGGTGACCTCCGCCCGTGGCAGGTGGTAATAATCCCAGTTGGGTGTCGCTGTGAAGCAATATGGCGCGACGAATGGCATCCAGTCCGCCCAGCATTGTTCAGACGCGTGGGCACTGGCTGCGTGGACATCCTTCGCCTGACCCTGCGCTGGGTGGGGACCTGCATTGCTGCGGACAGAGTCAGTATCAGGCTGTCGGTGGGCCTTGTATACGTGTCTTCAAAGAGCGGACACTGTTGAAGATCCACAGCTATACAAAATAATTCGAAATTTATTCGCTGATTACGAATTCTTTGACATTAGCTGTATTAGGTATAGATACACTACCCAGTAGTGACGAATTTAGTGGACTTCGGTATAAGGATGCAGGCACTGTGACAATGAAGGTCTGGATCGGTCCGGGGAGCGTGCATGGATAGCCGAAGCCGTTAAGGCGACAACCAGTGACAAGCGGGAAATCTGCGTTCGAGGCCAAGTCCGGCACAAATTTTCATATGTCGCCACTGGACAGTATTTCTGTAGCCAGTACAGCTGTTGTTAAGGAATTTGCAATCTGCGAATAAATTTCCATTTAAGTGGGACGTTCTTTCCGCCGCAAGTGAAGAGCTAGCGGTCAGCCGCTGTAACCTCCGAGACAGTAGTTTTTGTGTATTCATAACAATACAAATTAAAAGGTAACAAAACAGTCAGCAGCTTCTGTACTCACGCGAAACCGCAGAGCTTTTAATGGCGACCCTGTGAGGTAGAAACTTGTGAACCGTAGTTGTAGGTTGATTTTAGACTTAACCATTTTGAACTTAATTCCATTAAATCGTCCCGGTCTTTACTACTTGGGCGTAGTTCATCTAGGACGCAAGCGCGATATCATACTAAGGAAATTAATAAACGATTTGTTAATCTTAATTAATTTAGTACAGTTGCGAACCACGCGGATCCGCTTATAAACTACATAATTTCCTCTTCAGCATTGCTTACATTTTGTGAACGAAAAATTCCCATGTGGAAGAACACAGTTTTATTTGGCCGAAGACACAATTGCATTACAATCCGTGTGCTTCCCATCGTCTCGCAGCATTAGATTCGATTCTCTTCCTTTGTGAAACGGTATAGCGGGCCGCTGTGACCGAGCAGTTCTAGGCGCTTCAGTCCGGAACCGCGCTGCTGTAATGGTCGCAGGTTCGAATCCTGTCTCGGGCGTGGATGTGTGTGATGTCCTTTGGTTAGTTAGGTTCAAGTAGTTCTAAGTCTAGCAGACTGACCTCAGATGTTAAGTGCCATAGTGCTTAGACCACTTAAACCGACTTTTGAAACGGTATAGATAGTGAATTAAGGTGTGCATAACTGATATGCAGGACCATAATATGCTAATGGCTGCACGATGTAGAGAATGTTACAACCCGGTCGTCTTGCACTGGTGATTTGGCCATGATCATATGCTCTGAGAGGACGTGTATTGCCCATGCTGTGAGCGACATCGAATTATATGTTCGTCTGTACCCCATTTATGCGTCGCGCCGAACTATCACATTCTGCGAAACAATACTTACCTCCTTTCCTTCAACATGACGCGTTGTTATTGTCGATCTGGTTTTCACTCTGAAGGCTGATTTGATGCGGCGCTCCATGCTACTCAGTCCTGTGCAAGCCTCATGATCTCCTAGCAACAGCTCAACCCTACTTCCGCTTGCCGTATTCATCGACTGGTGTTTTCTAGAATCATCCTCCCCGCTTCCCTCCATAGCCAAACTATTTCTTGTTGCCTCAGGATGTCCCTTCTTTAAGTCAAGTTTTGCCATAAATTTCATTTTTTCCCACTTCAATACAATACTTCGATAAACGCAAACAAGAAGATTCGAACTGGTAGTCCACTAACAACAAATCCCTTGACCATGGCGTTGAATGTGCCCATCAAGTGCACAATGTTGTTCTCGTCTGGCTACCAGAATGGTAGCAAAGCTGAAATAAAACAGATATAATTCTTTGATAAAGATTCGACCATAGTTATCGTGCGAGAGACACTGCAGTCGTGTTCAGAAGTAGTGACATTCAAATCCTCGTCTGGACACCCAATTTGGTTTCCCACTGTTCAGGCGAACGCCGATATACATTTCTAGGAATGTACTGATCATTTTCGTGCTGTTTGCAGTGTTTCAAGGAACATTGTTTGTGTTTACCATGTAAATTCCGTATCACAAGTAAAGGCAAAAAAATCTTAATCTTCTTCGATGTGTAATTTATTAGTGTGTCCGCGTAGTAAATACTCGTAGAAGTAAGGGACTTAAGATAAAGTCTGCATGCAATTCCCGAGCGACGAACAAGAGAGAGAGAGAGAGAGAGAGAGAGAAACAGATGTGTGAGACACTCACGCACATGTAACAAGAAATGCCTGTGCTGTCGCATCGTCCTTCGTCCTCGTGCGTCTGGAATACTCGGCGTGCTCCAATGACCGGTTTTTTTCCCTGTCTGTTTGTGCGCAGCGGCATACAGCTCACAAACGACGTCGCCGCCATTTGTCGTCGTAATAGACGGGAAATTGTAATTTGTGAACGGCACGAAAGGTCGCGGCGGCATTCGACTAATTGTAATCGGTAGAAGCTGATGAGCGAGACCGTTAGGTGCCGACATTTTTTCCTGTGGCCGTCGTTCGCCATTTAACGCTTACGTCTGCGCTTGCTGCTGTAACCATCGTAGCGGAGATCCTGTTGCACCTTCTCACGGTCATATTTACACCTTGAAGGTGACATTCTGCCTTACGGCTAGTTTACGTTCATTATTTCGACTGTAGTTAGACCGTCTCCATGGTTTTATGGTTAGCGTCAGTGGTTCCTAATGCTGATGACCTGGGGTCGGTTCCTTTTCACCGTATAAGCCTTTTTACTGTTCGAAGTCCTAAGTCAGAGTCTACACAGTTTCATGTGAAGAAGTGAGAAGCTACTTGAGCAAGCAATGACTATAATTAGCATGCCGCCGAAGTAGCGTCGAGTTGCAAGCATCAGCGTTTAGAAGCGCAGCTTCTTTGTGTGTTAGAATCAGAATCTACATCTACATCTACATCCATACTCCGCAAGCCACCTGACGGTGCGTGGCGGAGGGTACCTTGAGTACCTCCATCGGCTCTCCCTTCTATTCCAGTTCAAAAAAATGTTCAGATGTGTGTGAAATCTTATGGGACTTAACTGCTAAGGTCATCAGTCCCTAAGCTTACACACTACTTAACCTAAATTATCCTAAGGACAAACACACACACCCATGCCCGACGGAGGACTCGAACCTCCGCCGGGACCAGCCTCTATTCCAGTCTCGTATTGTTCGTGGAAAGAAAGATTGTCGGTATGCCTCTGTGTGGGCTCTAATATATCTGATTTTATCCTCATGGTCTCTTCGCGAGATATAAGTAGGAGGGAGCAATATACTGCTTGAGTCCTCGGTGAAGGCATGTTCTCGAAACTTCAACAGAAGCCCGTACCGAGCTACTGAGCGTCTCTCTTGCAGAGTCTTCCACTGGAGTTTATCTGTCATCTCCGTAACGCTTTCGCGATTACTAAATGATCCTGTAACGAAGCGCGCTGCTCTCCGTTGGATCTTCTCTAACTCTTCTATCAACCCTATCTGGTACAGATTCCACACCGGTGAGCAGTATTCAAGCGGTGGACGAACAAGTGTACTGTAACCTACGTCCTTTGTTTTCGGACTGCATTTCCTTAGGATTCTTCCAATGAATCTCAGTCTGGCATCTGCTTTACCGACTATTAATTTTATATGATATATATATATATATATATATATATATATATATATATATATATATATATATATATATATTTATATTGTGAATAGCAACGGCCCTACGATACTCCCCTGCGGCACACCTGAAATCACTCTTACTTCGGAAGACTTCTCTCCATTGAGAATGACATACTGCGTTCTGTTATCTAGGAACTCTTCAATCCAATCACACAATTGGTCTGATAGTCCATATGCTCTTACTTTGTTCATTAAACGACTGTGGTGAACTGTATCAAACGCCTTGCGGAAGTCAAGAAACGCGGTATCTACCTGGGAACCCGTGTCTATGACCCTCTGAGTCTCGTGGACGAATAGCGCGAGCAGGGTTTAACACGATCGTCTTTTTCGAAACCCATGCTGATTCCTACAGAGTAGATTTCTAGTCTCCAGAAAAGTCATTATACTCGAACATAATACGTGTTCCAAAATTCTACAACTGATCGACGTTAGAGATATAGGTCTATAGTTCTGCACATCTGTTCGACGTCCCTTCTTGAAAACGGGGATGAACTGTGCCCTTTTCCAATCCTTTGGAACGCTACGCTCTTCTAGAGACCTACGGTACACCGCTGCAAGAAGGAGGGCAAGTTCCTTCGCGTACTCTGTGTAAAATCGAACTGGTATCCCATCAGGTCCAGCGGCCTTTCCTCTTTTGAGCGATTTTAATAGTTTTTCTATCCCTCTGTCATCTATTTCGATATGTAGATCCACCATTTTGTCATCTGTGCAGTGCAGTCTTCCTCTATGAATCCGGTAGTCGCGTGGAGTGATTGCTATTTATTTGTTTCGGCGTTTTAGGCATTGTACTGCGCGTTCGTCCATGGAATTGACCAAATGTCCATAATGCATACTGGAATCACCGTTCTAACTTTAAACGAGAGCATTTTGTTTAAGACCGATTATTTGGAGCGAGTATATCAAAGAATACCAGTGTATCAGGTGTGTCTGCGGAGGTACCCCAGGGGACGGCCTACACGATTCATGCCATTACGATGTCAGCAAGTAGTCATTAACCAGAAGGGTGAAATCTGAGTTTCTACCGGCGTATAAAATGTTCAGATAACTGAAGAGAATGGCCGGGTGACGTTTTCGACAATCGCAGACATTTGGACAGGTGTGCACCCTATCATTTTCAGGGCACAAATGCATCAAGGAGCGCTGTGCGAGGGAATTTAAAACCACAGTATCCAGAGCATATCCGGAAAACACACACGCACACACAAAATTGCGCGTTCTGTAAACACTAGCGCCACCACAAAACCAAAGATGAGCGTTCTCAGAAGTTATGGATAGTGAATATTAATAACCAACAGGTGATGTAGCATTAACTTTCTTCCACTGTTTTTGGACAAGGGAGAGATCAGGTTTCTATGCAGAATTTCAACAAAAACGTCTATCACTATTTATAAGGTCACTTGCTAATTTAATGTCAACTGCTACCTTAGTAACACTACCGTCATAGCTGGAGGTGCGTGCCGGAATCCAAGTGTTGTTATATTACATTGGACGACCTCTGACAGTACATCGGCGGTTGTCGAAGATGTCACCCAACTGCATTCCCGTAAGGTATTTGAAGCGAAGATTGGTTTGAATACCACCGTGCTTTACTGGGTGTAGTCCTATTAGATGCGGTAAGCCCTTGCCTTCCTCCGACTTTTGAACTGGCATAACCAGCCAATTATGGAGGGAGCTACAGTTTAACCTGGGCTAGGAATCACGGTAATATGGAACGAAAACTGTTTGTAACAGAGAAAGCCGAACATTACAGAGAATCCTGATATAGAGCTATATGTGATACGGGAGACGTGATATCTGAAGTCAAACTACGTTCATAGTTCTACACAAGCTCAAGGACCTCCGCAGCCGAATGGGAATTACAAATCTGTGTCACCACTTTAACAACGTAACGTAGAATAGCGGTGAGGGAAAAAGAGTTAACATGCACGAGTGAATCATCGTTAGGCTTGGTCCCAACAGCAAATCTGTCTTAAGTAGGTTCCTGATTACCTACTTTCAACCGTTCAGCATATTCGATATTTCAGAAGCCACTGTTTCACGGAGTTCCCTTGGTCGAGTTATTGCTCTACAACGACCAGTTACGGTCAAAAGTTAAGTGGAAATTTTAGACGCCTAAATAGGTGCTACAGTGCGTATGCTGTTTCCTAATAAAGTCGCCGCCAGTTTATATGAAATTGCGAGAATCCACCGTAATGTTCAAGTTAGTTCTGTCCAGACGTGATCTGATAAATTGCTGAACTCACAGCTCCCCTCCACTGTTCAATCGCCGAAGTAGGGGACTGTGGGACACCTGTCATTTCGGTAGTGATTTCATCAACCGCCATCGCTAGCGGAACAAGTACTTATAAGTGATTGCTACATGAATAATGAAACTTCGGAATAAATGTTATTAATAAGGCGGCAGGCAGTGTCAGAGCTGGAACACAGCTGCGATTTGCCCGCACTGCATACATCCAAGGCGTCAATAGTTTTCGGAGGAATTCAATTTTTAGAGTGTATTCATTTTCAGACAATTATTTGCTTGCATGAATTTCGAGAAGTGTGTTCATATTGGGAGACTGCTCTCCAAGCTAGTATGTTCTGTGCAAGCCTCTTCATCCGTGCATAACTACCGCAATCTATATCCATGTGAATTAAGAGTTGACCTTCCTGTACAATTTTTTCCTTCCTACGATTCCTCCCATTACCACATTGACGATTCCTTGATACCTCTTAAGATTTGCCCTATCAACCGATCTTTGCTTTTAATCAAATTGTGCACTTTTTTTTTACTCCGAATTCGATTCACTACCATCTCATTAGTTATTCGATATACTCGTCTCATCTTTTGCATAAGTCTGTAGCACCACATTCCAAAAACTTCATTTATCTTCTATTTGAACTCTTAATCGTCCACGGTTCACTTCCGTAGAAGGTTACCCGCCACACAAGCACTTTCATAAAATACTTCCGAACATATTTCTTGTGTATGCTATTCTGCAGTTTCAACAAATTGTGTGAAACGCAGACGGGTGTAATAATAATTTACTAGAGCTGGGTACAGAATGTTATTTTTCACGTAAGAACTACTTTTCCTTTGTCATATTTGTGCGTGACTATTACAATATCGATACTGTTGTCGCAAGTATTTGGCTGTTTTTACCTAATACATCGCGATTTCCGCATAAATTTCTGCTATTGAACAAACTAATTTCATTAACGACGCACAGGAGATTACGACTGGCTACGACATCCGATTACACGACACAACATACAACAGAAAGGCCGCGAACACTGTAAGTGCAGTTTTATCTTCGGTTTTAGGTTACTCGTCACTATCGTGCTCAGAGTTCCGCTATGTAACACGACAGGATAGGCATAGTTTTTCTCTATTTAAATAGTATAGTTTAGTCTTCAGTAGTTAATGGTAATGGACGAAATAAAATCATCAACCAACTTCGGAATTTGGCGCTGTTATGATGCAAATTTGAAACTCTCAGTTATTTGTTATGTGAACAGTACGTGTAATAGAAAAGCTCTCAAAAAGTATGGCTGAAGTGCTGCTGCGTGCCTGTTGCCCTGAACGATAGCGAGAACACCGTAGATTACTTCGGAACGAGAATGGCGAAAATACTGGCGGTGAATAAACTAATGTCGGCAATGAAGTTAATAGTTACATCAGTAATTTACCTACATGATAATATAAAATAATTGTATAAGAATGGCCGTACTGTGAACAGTTTTTGCAAATTTGACACGATTTTTTTCTCTATTGTATTGCTCTCTCTTTTTGTCCCCACAAAATGAAGGATGCGGCTTGTATTAGGGGCTATACGGTGATTTTTAGTTCCACCTGATTACAGCAAAATGATGGCCTGAAACGTGACGCGGGAAGAAAAACAGATTCATGCACAATATTTATGGCTTTGAAGTTACGGGTGCTGCCTGACATGTTGCGTATCTCGCGAAGAGGGTTATTATAGCAGTTGATTCCTGGTAAGCTGCAGCTACGGCCGCGTAGTCGAGCCGGCTCGGCTGCCTGCTGCTAAGAACGCGGTAGAAAGCTGTCAGCCTCTCGGTTGTGACAGCCTCCTGCTGTGGCAACTCTCCGAAACTGAAGAGATGGGCAGCCACTTCTACGTGTCGTCGCTGGCGGCCCAGCACCCAGCCGTTCCGTCCCACTCGACGTCGCATCGGGTTCTCGTAACATGAGGTGCATAAAGCTTAAGCGAGAATATGTGGCACGTTTTGAACTAGATGAAATGAACTGTACTGTAACTGGTAAAAATCTAGTGTCATTACATTCCGAAGGCTATAAGATGAGTGATGAAAAATGCGAGGGCGTGCTGAAAAATAATGCCTCCTATTATGTCGGTGCCTGAGAAACAGCATGCTGGAATTGAGTTTCAAGTCTGAAGAGTTTGTCCACACGTCCTTCAGCATGACAATGTCGGACCGTAGAGGAGCACTGCGACATCTGCAACAATCTGACGCCTCTGGTTCACCGTCAGCGATCATCCTCCATACAGCCACAACTTCGCCCCATCCGATTTTCATCTGTTTCCGAAACTTAAAAGGACATCTTCACTTTGATAGTGATGAAGCGAGGCAAGCAAATGTGCGGTTGTGGCTCCGTCAACAGACATTCTACAATGACGGTACCAACAAACTGGTCTCTTGGTGGGGTAAATGTGCTCATAACCAGGGTGATTATGTTGAGGAATAAATATATAAAAGTGAAGAATAAAGATGTATAATGTTAATAACGTTTATTTAATTTAAAAAGCTTGAAGAGTTTCCACTTAGAAAAAACGGAGGCATTACTTTTCAGCATGCCCTCATATGTTGGCCAAAATAATTAGACTGTCAGGACATATGTCAAACACAGGAAGATATACTTCCATAAACTACACAATATGCAGGAATTATGATATACATATTATGTAATGCTGACATGTAGATCTCATAATTTTTTACTCGAAAGGAATAGTTCAGAGACAGGCAAACGTACAGTAATTATTGCCAACGATTGAAACTGTGTACTTGACAGAGAAGTTGGGCACCTGCTCACACGTCCCACACTGTTAACATGCAGCCTGCTAACATGTGCGACAGGATGGTGAGCCAGACCTATATTGATCCGCTTGGTGGATTAATGACTGTGGGCTTGTATGCTGGCCTGCCTGAGTATGGTTTTTAGGCAGTTTTTCATTGGTTGTTTAGGCAAGTTGCGAGCTGATACTCAAATTCCACACCAGAGGATATAATACACAAGTAGTTAAAATTTAGTAAAACACAAAATAAAGTGTATGTGATCCACAGATGTAGGCGCACACAACTTTTCTCCCTTAGATTACCTTGATGAATGTGGCGTCAGGAAAGGCATCCAATCACAGAGTTAAATAATAAAATAAAATTTTCCGAATTCTGAAAAAAGTGGATGCTGTTCCAGGTGGTATAAACGCTAGGGATTAGAAGAAAGATTTTCTGGGCTGGACAGCAAAAAGTTGTGTCTATCAGGAACCATAATACTGCATAGTGAAATATTTTGTAACATGTAAGCTGTTGGTAATCTATTTCTTCCCTATACCCTTTTTGCAGGCGTGCAAGTCCATCAAGGTGTGCAGGAGAAGTTCTATCTAGTTTAGAGGGTAGGAGAGAGATACTAGCTGAATTACAGCAGTGAAGGCAGGTCATGAGTTGTGCCTGAATGGAGCAGCTGACAGGAATGTTGCCTGTGAAAGAAATTCTAATACAATATAACCTCCAGATATGAGGCACCACTTCACACAGTTGTATGTTTGAGAGTTTTTCAAACTATTGGTTGAAAATTACAGGACTTAAGTTTCCTATTCAGGAGAAGCATGATGCTTGGAGCAGCAAAAAAGAATATACAGGTCAAAATAAGGCTATTTGAATCAGAAAGAAAAGAGAGGGCAAAGGAATGGTCAACAACGCTGGGAGAGCAGTGTGCTGCATCCAGTGACTCCATTGTCAGAGGATGATTTGGCGTTCGGTCAGGCTCTATTGACCTATCTAGAACATGAACTTTACCTACCTTTACCTTACCAAGAGGTGTGGTGGCAGTTAGCTTTGAATTTGTGTGGGAATGGCTGCATAGGGCTAGAGAAAGATGTTGCTCCAAAATAGTAGTTAAAATAAGGATAATTAAGAATATACATTATCACTGAAACAGGAAGGGGAAAAATTTTACAAACTAAGTAAAAGTTTTGGAGGAAAAAGAAAAAGTAAAATAAATCTTGCTGTTCTAAGGAAGGGGGGAGTTAGACTGACAAAGAGGAATGTGATGCAGTGAGGCTCAAAAATTCGAACAGCATGGAATCAAATTATTGAAAAATAAATTATTCATAATGGGAGTCAAAATATTTATTTTTACACAGTTCTTACAATTAAAAAATACTACACATGCATTAAATGCAGTATATAAATTTTAAACTGCTTTATGATTATAGAAAATACATAAAACAATAACACTGTGCTATTACCAATCTATAAGAAAACTGACAGTGGCATTTTGCTTCTGATCCAGCTCCACATGGATTCAGTGCCTGTAAAGTGTATAATGAGTAGCAAATTTTTCTGTTACTTCTACATAGTAGTCCAGATTCAACAGAGCAGTACCTGTTGGTACATGATTTAATATTCAGTTATGTTTCTTGGACAGATGAAATCATCTCCCATATTCACTCCATCATTATTGTTTTGTTTCAAGTCTATTCATAATGCATCAGCATCATGGTCTCTTGGCTGTTTATAAGCAGTCTTTCACTTTTGAATGATAGCTGGTTGATCAATGTTCCTGAGTGCAGATGATGCCAAAGGGCTCAGATGAAAGACAGCTGACAATGTAAGGCTTATTTCCATGTTCAGTTTCAGGTGTGACATATTACCCTATTATTTCATGAACGTTGAAAGACAAGAGTATTTGATAGAGCATTGTCATATACAATAACAGGGTTACTAGACATGGAAGTAATATGAGATTGCGTGTTAATAATTAGCACAGTTGCTGCTATTCAAGGGCCTGAAAAAGAACAGTACTTATTGTTAGTATTCATACTGGCAGTTTTTCTTCTCAAATACTTTACAGCCAAATAAATACTTTAGGAGTAAAGCTTTGAGTTGTTGACAGGCATGCACTAAAAAGAAAGAAAACTTGCTAGCTTTCAGAATGAAATCCTTTCTCAAGCTAGAGTACTTGATGCAGAAAGATAAGTTATTCTGAATATTAAATTGCAGGAATGAGGAAAGCTATATTTTAACATGCTTGATTACATAAGATGGTGCATAAGTGTATGCTGTTGAGGTAACACCACAGAGAGTATATAACACACTGTTATTGTGGTCTATTATATTCTGTGTGGAATACTTTGCCACACTCGCATACACATACAAAATATATTGTTCTTTTATATCCTCAACAGAAATCAAAGATTCTGTGTGGGCGAAAGAAATGAAGGTAATGAATGAGGGAGATAAACTTTTGTTGCTTCCAGTTATAGAAACTTTTCTTGAAATACATTGATTAATGTTTTGAAGTACATGAAATCACCTTATAACTGTAATTATATATGTCTCTCAGACATGAGATTAAAATGAATGGGAATATTAAATATATGTGAAACTAAGAAAATCCCACATTTTGACCTTAAAGTCATCTAATTGTCATTTTGTGACATTGTGTTGTTTACATCATTCTCACAAAAAGTATTATTTCTATTCGTTTATTAACTGCAGCTGACAATATTAAGTAGGCCTGCAGTGTGGACATACATATTTGAGGAGTGGGTTCCTGCACAAATTACTGACAGTGGTATTTATGCTGTTGTATTTGCACTTCTGTGATACAGTTTGTCTGACATATGTTACAGAAATAATACTTGAGTCTCAAAAGAAAGAAATAGCTGTTTTAAACTGTTGTATCACAGAGAAAGAAAGGTTTGCTTGAGATGCAAGATTTTGCGGCTCAACACACATTGATGAGCACCTTTTGGTTTGATGGGATATTCATAGCTAATTTCTGACGGTATTTTAAAATCAAATCACTGTTGTTATTAAATTCCAATCCAGTCTGTCACCATGTATATTCTTGGCTGATCAAACAGTATGTAAACAAAAATCACACAATAGCTGTACTTCAGTCAGTTATTATTTATTTTTCCTTCAAGCTACCAGTTTCAGCACTTCACTTGTACCATTTTCAGGCCCATGTACATTAGAATATCAACAGATATACAGTACAGTGTATGTCTGGTGTAACACACAAAATAATAATACAGTTACAAAGCAAGACCAGCAAAGGTTGCTACACTGTACAAAATATAACATAAGGGGGTATAAAGAATTAAATGTACACACAAACATTACACATAAAAGACATCTAATAGAAACTACAAAAAGTATGAGATGTGCCATAAACAATCAAAGGCATGAAATGATCATAAATCACACCACATATTAGTAGAGGTGTGAGCTTCTTCTTTCTTTCTTTCTTCTTCTTCTTTTTAAATACAGAATGTAAGACACATCCGAGTCATGTGGTTAAAAAGGTACTGCTTCTAAAAATAAAACCAACCTCCACCATTAAAACATAACGTTACTGCTTATGAAGTATATTATAGTGGTTATCACCTATCACCCATTTATTGTGTGCCCCTCATGATAATAACTGAGTTAGCAGTCCTACTGTCAAAGATAACTTATTCAGAGCAAACCCAATACTCCTCATATTATCATGCGAGGGGTGGTATACAGTGAGTAGGCATGGAGGAACTCATAAACCTGAGCAGCATAAAATTTTATACCAAATCAGTAGTTTTACACTAAGCATACCTTTAATGTCAAGTAATCTGAAGTAACTGGAGGACAAATACTATGAGGAGGAGGGGGGGGGCTAATGAGTATCTCTGGTCATTATATTAATCAGAGAGGGAAATCACTATAATTACCATATCTTGTGGAAAATACAAAGTGTCATATGTTTTGTAGAAGCAACAATGATAATGAATTCAAGTAAAAACTGAACCTACGAGGTATGCACTTAACAGAATGGATCTGTGGGGATGTTAAAGGGTAAAGGTACATGGGGAGGAGGATATAAGAAGAACCAACAAAAGTATACAATGTATACTCCCTCCCCCCCCCCCCCCCCCCACACACACACACACAGACACATGTTCCTTTATCCTTTTCCTTCCCCACGTCTTCATTATGTTAATTGCATACCTCATCACATCTCTTTATTTTTTGTAGTTTCTATTAGATGTCTTTTGTGTGTAACATGTTAGTTTATTGATGGCAACCAGTATGTGAACATGTCCTGTTATATTGTGGTTTTGTGTTCACATTTAAGTCTTTATATCCCTTTATGTCTGTTTTGTATAGTGTAGCAACCTTTGCTGGTCATGCTTTGTATCTGTATTATTATTTTGTGTTTTACATCAGGAAAAACACTACATTGTATACTTGTTAATGTTCTAATGAACATGGGCTAGAGATTAAAGAAAAATTAAATAAGAACTGACTGAAAACAGCTGTTGTTTAGTTTCTGCTCTACATCCTCTATTTATTCCTGTAGATTTTAAGTACAAAGCGAAACCAATTGCAGAAAAGAAAGACCAGAACTGTTGAATGTCCGTAATATTTAGTGTTAACATAGTGCAAACACTGTGAAGGTATCTGCAAACTGAAAATCTTTGACTTATACATTCAAATTTCCTTACTTATTAACAAGGTCTCTTTTCAAACTCTGTAGCGATTGTGCATTAGAAGATTCTTCCTATATAGCATCCATTGTTTTTCTCTGGTTACAATAAAACCTGTGTGTCTGCTTCCAAATAAACAACTTACATTCTCTCAGCAGCAGTATGCAATGCTAATCTTGTGGAACTTATAATTTCAATGTTTATTAATTGTTTTAGCTACACCAGAAACAGCAGCCTGTCATTTCGGCTGTGGATGGGTACCACCACCAGCAACAGCAGCAGCAGCAGACACAGGGTCAACATCAACAAGTATCACTGCAACAACACCAGCACCAGCACACCTCACCCCAACATGGAAGCCCAAGGCGTGCTATGTCACCACCTCCAGCTCACAACCATCTGGATGCATGGACTGGGCGGCCTCAGCATACAGGAACTGTGCTCACCACAGCACATGAGCTGTCACAGCAGCAGTACCAACAACAACAACAACAACAACAACACAGTCTTCCAAATCAGCACGATGGCAAGCACTCGTTGTTGCAGTTCGCAATGCTGCACTTTCGACAGAGTCCTGAGAAGTGAGTACCATTTCCATGTTGGGTAATTTGCTTTGTCAGACTCGAAACATACTTTTTGTGTGTAGTGACAAGGCATAGAACAAAAACAGCTGGTTTCGAGCTGCCCTTTTGATACATATGTGTATGGTGACTGGACTTTTGTCACCCCCATCCTTTACAAAACCATTCAAGGTTGTGCTCCATCTCTAGTGCTCTCATTGTTGATGGGGCTTTAAAACCTAACCTCACTTCCTTTGACTTTTATCACAGAGTGGTGATTTTTAGAAATCTGTCACTTAATGAGATACTGTCCAACGTAAGTGAGCACAGTCATTTTACACAGCAAGAATATTTCTCACCGTACACAGCGTTCTATCCATGTCAAATATAAAGTGTATACACATATTTTGTGGCAGGAAGTAATATTTGAGTGCACCGAATGAGAAGTACAATAAGATTCTCAGTGTTCAAGTGTTTGGTTCCTTCTTTAATTGCGTGATTGAATTACTGTAGTAAAATCCAAAAGAATGGCAACTGAGAAGACCCAAATGAAAATCTGTGCTGTGATTCATATAATGAAACTGGCAAATAAAGTCATTTCAAAATTGTGATTCTGTGATTTGGTTTAAAGAAAAATTTTAAAAAAAGTTTGCCAATCTATGACGTGGTATGAAGAGATTGTGAGCTTAAAGTGAGATGTAAGGGGAATGTGAACATTAATGCCAGACCGTCTCTAGTGGTGAAATGTAAGAACATCAACTTAAAATTGTCCAGTAGACACATAACTCTGTTCAGACAGTAACCAGAAATGTTGAAAACTGTGCTTGATCAATGCATAAAATCATTTATTATGAACTGAATAAAAAATCTGATAGCTCACTGCATACCTTCTGCAGAAGGAGCAGTAAAACATTCCCAGAGATAATATTGAAAACTCCAGTAATTAATATAAATTTTCATGTGTCTTATAATAAATGTTATATTCACTGTTAAGATCCAAAAATGAATAATCAAAGAAGCATTGCATACACTTGGGCACGTTTTTCATCTGTGAAGATAATGTTAAGCACTTGCTATGATGGTTGTGTAGTTCTTCTAACAGACTATGCATAGAAGTACACACAGAGAATAATGATACCCATTGGTGAAATGACAAAAGGAATAAGAAAGATCACTTTGCGCACTCAGTATGAAAGGATCTCATGTCAACATGTTGAAGTAGTTGTTTCAACAGCCGCTGAGGGGAAAAGGATGCAACCAGCTGCAGATTGTGGTGCACCTTGGAGCAAACAATGTCTATCCTCTGGTTGCCAGCGTTATCCTCAGATCAGTCCAGTGACTGGCAGAAGAAGTTGAGAAAATCAGTCTTTCTCACATTATTTGAACAAAGCTTACAATCTGCAGTATTGAATCCAGAAATGATTGTAGCCCCCTGATTCTGAATCAAATTGAAGGCTTCAATCAGAGACATTGAAGGTTTGGTAACAAGCTTGGCAATGACTTTCTAGACTTGGACCATAGGGTTGAGAGCTGTAGCATCTCCCTAAATGGTTCAGAGGAGTCCTACATATCAATACCTGACTGTATGCGGCATGCACACTCTCCATGCAATCCAGATAATGGGTACTCCAGAGTATCAGGGCGAGACCAAAAAAATGCCTGGCCTTCCTCCCCCACTGATGAAATTATTAAAATGTTACTGATCACTAACAAAGGATTTGCAACAAAGTGACAGAATTGGGAGCAGCAGAGTTGATGTAACACTACATACAGAAAGTTATATAAAATCTAGTATTGTTTAAAGTGAGAGTTTGAAGTATATCTAAGTGTATATTGAAAGAATAGTCTGAGGGGTAATGGAAATGGTATATTCATTGCAGCAGGCAAAAAACTCAATCCCACTGAGATAGAAACAGAAGCTGCATTTGAGATGATTTGAGCAAGACTCAGTATTAAGGGTGGGCATAAACTTAAAATTTGGTCCTTCAATCAGCGACCACACTCACCACCAGATGTAGCCAAAACAGGCAGAGAAAACCTCAGCTCACCTGTACATACGTTTCCCAATCCCACCGAGACTTTGGTCATCCAACCATCAGATATTATTCACCTTCTCTAAGAAATACTTAGAACAGATTGTTCAGAAGCACTCCCATAAAGAAAATATATTACATATAATGGCAACAAAAAGACTTGACCTCTAAATTTATGCCCACGTTGAAACTAGTATCAGTTGTCATGAGACATTTATAGTAACAATGACAACCAGAGTACAAATTACAACTAAAATAAGTAGAAAGATTTATGTATTCAGAATGTCATATCTCAAGGACAAACTCAAAATCTTTAGCTCTGGTCAGGACCACATAGAATCATTGTGATCCATGTTTTTATGCACCTAGTAGAACAATTCATGACTGGTGTGACACACTGTGGTATAAAACCTCTGTCAAGATACTTCCATAGAAACACTGACTACTGGACAATAGTTGTAATAGAAAGTATAGGGCCAGAGGAAGAGAGATGCTCAACAAAATACATATGGCTGTCAAAAGGGCAGTGTGGAAAGCCTTCAGCCACTACTGTTGCAGAAAGTTATTGATAGATCTCTCACAAAATCGAAAGAAATTATGGCAATGTATGAAGACTGTGAGAGGCACTGAAGTTAAGTGTCCAGCCATTCATGGATGATGCACGAACCGAAATTGAAGGTAGCAAAACAGGTGCAGAAACACTGAACACTTTCATCTAATGTTCCTTTACAAAGGGAGCTCCACAAATACTGCTGCAGTTTAATTCTTGCTCCAATGCGAAGATAAATGATACAGATCTTCGTGTCAGCCGCATTGACAAAACAGCTGAAATTGAGCAAGGCCTTAGGGCCCTATGGAATCCCTGTCAGATTCTAGACAGAATTTGTGTCTGAGTTAGCCCCTCTCTTAATCGCAATATACTGTAAATCCCTCAAACAAAAAAATGTCGAGTGATAAGGAGAAATCACAGATCATGCACAGCTACAAAAGCATACCAGAAATATCCACAAAACTACCATGCCATATCATTGACGTCCATCTGCTGTAGAATCTTAGAACATATTCTGAGTTCAAACACAATGTGCTGCTCCAACTGAGTTACGTCCCCAATCCCCAATCTGCACATTTTCTGAAAACATTGGTTAAGCAAAACCCAACTTATGCTTTTACCTCTAGACATTCTGAAAGTCATGGATAAAGAAAATCAGGTGGTTACAGGATTTCTTAACTTCCAAAATGCATTTAGCTCATTACTACACCACACTTTACACAAGTATTCACAAAAGTATCATTAGGTATCATGAAATTTATGAGTTCATTAAAGATTTCTTGATAGGGAGGGCACAGTTTGTTATTATTGGTGGAGAGGCAAAATTAGATGTTTGTTGGAACTGCAAATAACTTCCAAAAATTATGTGAACTATGAAATTGCCATTATTCTTCTTTTTTTTTTTATTACTAGTAATAATAGTTGTATTCTTACTTTGTCCTTGGTGTATGAACCTTATTACATTTGTAATAAGTAGTTTCGAATCAGAATAAGATCTGAATTTGTTTCCAGTACCAGTACTATTTGAGACTGAAATACCCACAGAAAATATAATTTCATAAATATAGCAGGGGAAATAGCTCAGTCAGTGGTCAAATTGTGTCGTTTACTGCAACTGGTCCAGAGAAAGTATGAAACAGTGACACATGAGATTTTGCCTTATTATTGATGAATTTATAGCATCTAGATTGTTGCAGATGATAAAGATTTGCTCTAACACACTGGTGAAAGTTAATTCATATTGTAAACTCCCAATGGAAGTAGGATGAAGTACAGTGTCCACAGTATCATTTTGTACAATTCTTCGTAGCTAATGGTTGTTTTGTTAAGTGAATTGCATCAAAATGCAATTAACAAAGCATATTTTAGAGTTAAGGACTTTTTAGACCAAAGAAAGGCATGTACCTGTGGAGGAATAACAACCAGATGGGTAGCTTCCTGCAATACTTCATCTCAACAGCCTCCTGTAACCTCATGAGGAGTTTTTGATAGTGTGCCTCTATGATGATTTGCACTTATGAGCATTATCCTTTAGCAACACACTGTGGCCATCCTATAGAACAGTCACCTTGCCCAGTGGTGGTTGGGTCTTTACTGTTTTTGGTGTGATCTACATCTACATGGATAATCTGCGAATCACATTTCAGTGCCTGGCAGGGGGTTCATCAAACTACCTTCACAATTCTCTATTATTCCAATCTCGTATAGCGCGCGGAAAGAATGAACACCTATATCTTTCCGTACGAGCTCTGATTTCCCCTATTTTGTCGTGGTGATCGTTCCCCCCTGTGTAGGTCGGTGTCAACAAAATATTTTCGCATTCGGAGGAGAAAGTTGGTGACTGGAATTTCGTGAGAAGATTCCGTTGCAACGAGAAACGCCTTTCTTTTAATGATTTACGGCCCAAATCCTGTATCATTTCTGTGATACTCTCTCCCATATTTCACAATAATACAAAACGTGCTGCCTTTCTTTGAACTTTTTTGACGTACTCCGTCAGTCCTATCTCGTAAGGATCCCACACTGCGCAGCAGTATTCTAAAAGAGGATGGACAAGCGTAGTGTAGGCAGTTTCCTTAGTAGCTCTGTTACATTTTCTAAGTGTCTCACCAATGAAACACAGCCTTTGGTTAGCCTTCCCCACAACATTTTCTATGTGTTCTTTCCAATTTAAGTTGTTCGTAATTGTAATATCTAGATATTTAGTTGAATTTACGGCTTTTAGATTAAACTGATTTATCGTGTATCCGAAGCTTAATGAGTTCCTTTTAGCACTCACGTGGACGACCTCACACTTTTCGTTATTTAGGGTCAACTGCCACTTTTCGCACCATTCCAATATTTCTTCTAAATCGTTTTGCAGTTTGTCTTGATCTTCTGATGACTTTATTAGTCGATAAATGACAGCGTCATCTGCAAACAACCGAAGACGGCTGCTCAGATTGTCTCCGAAATCGTTTATATGGATAAGGAACAGCAAAGGGCCTATAACACTACATTGGGGAACGCCTGAAATCGCTTCTGTTTTACTCGATGACTTTCTGTCAGTTAGTACGAACTGTGACCTCTCTGACACAAAATCACAAATCCAGTCACATAACTGAGACGATATTCCATAAGCACGCAATTTCACTACGATCCGCTTGTGTGGTACAGTGTCAAAAGCCTTCCGGAAATCCAGGAATACGGAGTCAATCTGAAATCCCTTATCAATAGCACTCAGCACTTCATGTGACTAAAGAGCTAGTTGTGTTTCACAGGAACGATGTTTTCTGAACCCATGTTGAGTGTGCGTCAATAGACCGTTTCCTTCGAGGTAATTCATAATGTTCGAACACAATATATGTCCTAAAATCCTGCTGTATATCGATGTTAACGATATGGGCCTGTAATTTAGTGGATTACTCCTACTACCTTTCTTGAATATTGGTGTGGCCTGAGCAACTTTCCAGTCTTTGGGTACGGATCTTCCATCGAGCGAACAGTTGTATATGATTAAGTATGGAGCTAATGCATCAGCATGCTCCGAAAGGAACCTAATTGGTATACAGTCTGGACCAGAAGACATGCTTTTGTTAAGTGATTTGAGTTGCTTCACTACTCTGAGGATATTTACTTATACATTACTCATGTTGGCAGCTGTTCTCGATTTGCATCCTGGAATATTTACTTCGTCTTCTTTTGTGAAGGCATTTCGGAAGGCTGTGTTTAGTAACTCTGCTTTGGCAACACTGTCTTCGTTAGTATCTCCATTATTATCGCACAGAGAAGGCATTGATTGTTTTTTGCCGCTAACATACTTCACATACGACCAGAATCTCTTTGGATTTTCTGCCAGGTTTCGAGACAAAGTTTTGTTGTGGAAACCGAAATAATTTTCAGAGAATGCGTTTAGCACAATTTCGGATGATATTTTATGCATACTACCGGAATTAAACATGTATTTTCGCCAAGATGTCGAGGGTAAATTCAAGTCACCACCAACTATTATCGTATGAGTCGGGTACGTGTTTGAAATCAAACTCAAGTTTTCTTTGAACCTTTCAGCAACTGTATCATCTGAACTGGGATGTCGGTAAAAGGATCCAATTATTATTTTAGTCCGGTTGCCAACAATGACCTCTGCCCATACTAACTCACAGGAAGTATCTACATTAATTTCGCGACAAGTTAAGCTACTTCTGACAGCAACAAACACGCCACCGCCAACTGTGTTTAGCCTATCGTTTCGGAACACTGTTAGACTCCTCGCAGAAATTTCGGCTGAACCTATATCCAGCTTTAGCCAGCTTTCAGTGATGTAAACTGCTTGCGTAACTCCTTTGTCTTGGGGTCATAGTCATACATCCAACAGTTGTCAGTGGTCATTAGGTGGATAAGAAAGTCATTTGGATTGGTGTGACAGAGCCACAAACTTCTATGCTGGTGTTTCAGTTAAGTAGGCTCGTTCAGTAGGTGTGCACCCAATCGTATTCAAAATATTAAGCTGCTGAAAAGTGATCCATGCCA
The DNA here is from genome assembly GCF_021461385.2 of Schistocerca piceifrons. Lineage (NCBI taxonomy): Eukaryota > Metazoa > Arthropoda > Insecta > Orthoptera > Acrididae > Schistocerca > Schistocerca piceifrons. Next base: position 657,482,233 of record NC_060139.1, read on the forward strand.
GATTTTTCACTTTTTCCACTACTGCCTTTGATTGAGATATACCAGTCATGTAACACCAAAACCTCAGCTTCTCTTGTGATTCTTGGTTCTTTGCAGAGATACAATCTGCAGTTTCACTGTTTGTCATTCAGACCTGTTTGACCAGAGTAGAAGCATCTGCACCACCTGTCCACTGTGTTGTATGATGTGTATTGTTGCCAGATACTTCCTTCAACTCAGCATGGATTGCTGCTTTGTTGTTTTGCTTCAGGTGCAGGAAATCAATTACTGCACAGTACTCCATCTTATCAGTAGGCTGTGCCCCTTACACCCCTTTGGATATTCTTCTGCAAACGTTAATAATGAAATATTAACTGTTGTTGGCAACGAAAGTTTGGGAGCATGGCATGAGGTCAGAATGATTATAGTGCCAAATGGGGCTGGCCCTGCAACAGAAGGCAATTGAAAGTATGAGAAAAAAGTATGTGTTAATCAGTGAGCAGTTACAGTGCCTTCATTACATGGCTGGAGACAACAGGGATGATTTCAATTGGGAAGAATCATCCAGAAACTGGAAGAAGGACAAAGTGTGTCAAGTGTAATTCAAGAGATTGGTATTTCTCTCAGCACTATTTCATGTACGTGGGGAGAATTCCAAACCAAAGGTACTGCTGTCTGAAGGACGGGAGGTGGTTGACCACAGTCAGCTACAGCAGCAGATGATGACTACATCGTGCAACAAGCAAGAAGAGTCCCACACCAAACAGTAGGTGCAATTGCAACCACATTTAACAGGACTACAAGGCATGCATTCTCATGCTCTCCAGTGGCCCAGCAACTGTGTGGGGGTGGTCTCTTTATCTGAAAACCAGTATGTTGTGTTCCATTTTCCATTGATGGCTGGGACCATTTGCAGTGGTGACAATAGTGTAGGGACTGGACCAGTGAAGAAGGGAGAAGGGGGGGGGGGGGGGGTCACGTGCTCTTCTCAGATGAGAGAAAATTCAGACTGCATAGTGATTCTGTATGTACATGTGCTCTCATGTGGCAAGAGGTGGCAGCATGCAAAGGACCCAGGGACATTGTCAAATATGATTGTTTTGTTGGTCCTGGTGTTATGGTGCAGGGAGATATAACGTTGCATGGGTGTACTGACCACCAAATCTCTGAACACATTACACTCACCAGTCACTACTCTTCCTCGTGCGCATCTTTTCAGAGGTGCATTCAGCACTGGCTTTATTTTTATGGACGACAACGCACGAGTGATTCAAACCGCACAGGTGGAGGAGCACTTAGAACAAAAAGATACTTGGCAAATGGACTGCCCCACTCATTTCTTGACCTACATCCCTTCAAGCAGATGTGGGATGCACTGGGGAGCTGTATTGCAGCTTGTCCACATTCATGAGTGACCGTTCAGCAGTTGTCAAAGGCCTTGATGGTAGAATTGAAAGCCCTATCACAGGACTCCCTCACCAGCCTTGTGGCTAACATTGGAGCACGTTGCAGAACACACATTGCTGTCCATGGTGATCACACATCCTGTTAAGATCGATGTGCCACCTTTCGTAATATCCAGGGGTCAACATAAATTGCAGTGTCTTTTGTATAATTATTGTCTTTCAGTAAAAGAGTCATATCTCTTTGTCTCATTGCACATTACTTCAGTTACCTTCTGTACCAGACTGTGCAGTTCTTTTTATTTATGGTCCAACTTTCATTGAGCTGTGTTACTTGGCATTGGCACATCACACAAAAGTTACTTTCCCAGCCAGAATGATACTTCAAGCTGTCGGGTATTCCTGCTCTGCATAGTGCATCCAAATACCACACAATTTATTTTCATGTTCCCATTTTTTCTCGTAGACTATTTAACCAGATTTTCTATAATTATATTACTTTCTTAAGTCAGAATTGGAATGACTTTCACAGTACTTAGGATTACGCTGTTAGTTTGAAATGTACCTTACAGTGTCTACGCAAACAAAGATTTTAAAGCTCTCTTTGCTAATGCTTAATTGATGTTCTCATTGCCACTTATATTGCAATACTGTTGAAAACACCAGTGCTAGTGATGAAAAGTTAAACATAAATGAGAAGGGAAAGAATATTTCCTGAACGTGAAGTATGTAAGGTTACAGAATAATATACTGGCATACAGCAAAGTGCAAAGCCTGTAAATTCTGAAATCAAAGGTACACTTAAAAAAATAACAAATCTGTAAACTCTCAGCACAACAAATTAGTTAATAGTCAGTTGGTTAGCTCTAGCTGCCACTTGTACTTGTTAGTGATGTTTCGTGTGTGAGGTGGTTCAAGAGCCCTTTTAATAGTAGCTTGCACTCCTGGAAGGGTCTAGTGTAGAGGTCTGAGAATTCTTTGTGGCAGCTGCAAAGTTGCTGTTTGTCTCCCCTGTGGATCCTGGACATGCTCCACAGGATTCAACTTAGGAGATCCCACTGGCCAATCTGAATGATGGATATCTTCATGAGAAACATCTACCAGAAAAGTGCTGCTCTGGTTGGCATAATAGGCAATATTAACTACTCTTAGTAGGAACCAATCAGCCATATGTCCCTGTTGGGGGGGGGGGGGGGGGTAAATTTTCTCAATGCTTGTTCCTATCTTACTACTATTCTGAAATGTAAAAAGGCAACCATATTTATGTTTTCTATAACAGGAGGCAATAGTATGCAAAATGTGCCCCATTAGCAACACTGATGCCTTTGGTTATTGTTACCATTTTTGCTCAGTAAGGAGGTGAGCTTGTAAACTTCTCTGCCACCCTCCCTCCCTCCCCCCCCCCCCCCCCCCTCACCCACCCCCCACTCCCACAAGCAAGCGAATAATAAATTAATTACGTAACTTTATTTTTTTGAGGAGACAATTAAAATTTTACGATTACCCATTCTTCATACCACACTTTATCAATGGGCTGTGATTTTTTGTATTGGCTCCTCTTGCAGAGTGCTACAGTACTGTAATGCAGACATTTCTCCATGTACCGACTGTGCAGGCACATACTTGCAGACAGACATAAAATTGTGTAACTTTATTTTTTCAGGGCAATAATTAAAACTTTATGAGTGCCCTCATGGTGACTACAGCTATGACAACCACAAGCCCTTTGACAAAATATACCCTCAGTATACGCCCATGACCATTCAAGACCGTCCACTGAACTGTAACTGTGTGAGACAATAGACATTAATTCAAGATTGTATTTGAGTGTTCCTTCTGCTCCATTCATATCTTATATTAACTGTTGACCCCACTGCAGTGAAGCTTTCAAGAAAGGTGAATTCTTGCAACTTCATAGTTCACACTGACTACAGAAAATACTCTATTTCTCTGCTACACAACAATGCCTTGGTATTTGTGTCTTCATTCAGGTTAATCAAACACATAATTTCATTGTTAATCTTTGTGGCTATATTTTTGCAGTTACTATGAACACTGTATATCCTGTAGACAAGAATAAACAGTACTCATCTTTCGCAGGTGAATTTTACTTTATTTCTTAACTGTATATGTTTGGCACAATTGCTTTAGGAGTCTTCATTTGCCTGCAGCAGAAATGATTGTTATAATTATTAATTTAATCAGATTATATTGTTTCAAGTTCTTTAGTTTGGACATTTAGTGCAGTACTGTTTATTTTCTGCTGAAAAATACTTGTTTCTTGGTTAAAGCATTTTAAAATTGGCATCTGTTTTATGGATTATAAATTGTGGGATGTGGAAGTTCTTAGTTACATGAGATAACTATCTTAGCTGGCATGACCGTCATAGGAGGTGGCTTCAAGGTTGCATGCTGAGCAGCAATGGCAGTGCGTGCAGCAAAGCATATCTTCAGTTGTGTGCAGAGTACTTGGTGGGGAGAAAGTGCTCTCCTGCTCATGATGCGTGTCTTCAGAGTTCCTGCTGTCCCCGCAGATGAATACAACTTGTTTGTGTGGGACGCTGCTATTTTCTTGTTGTTTGAGATTTTGATTAGGTGTTACCTGTGAGTGTTTTACTGGTCCTGGATACAAGCTACATGAGTGAGTCTAGAGATCATTCACAATACATTGATTATTCCAGAACATTGGGAATTGTTTGGAAGTGAAGCTATGGGTCTCACACTGTAACTCATCATGTATCATTATTCATCATCCTGTATGTACTATGAAAAACCAAGGTATATACCTACACAGTGCCATAAGATATATGTTCTTAGTTAGATTAACTGTGCAGTGCTTCTGTTTTTATAGTAAAGATGGCACAGGTTGCTTGGTGGTACCTGTTAAATGAATAGTCACAATATGAGGTAATTTTACTTACGTTGTTATAGTAATGTTCCATAAAATTACCTCTTATATTTTCCTCATCTTAATAAAGTTTAAAGACATTATTATCAGGCATTTCCTTCCAATCAGTTGTCCACTAAGGTGGATTTTTTTTGCAGTTTCTTTGAAGTTTATCAAATGCTATGAGTAAGATAACTCTCAATGGTATTTCTGACAAAATACTTTCATGTAATATTTTTAGAAATTGTGGCAGTGATGATTTCGTATTTTATCCTATCTGTTCTGATTATTAAATCAGTTAGAAATTGTAAATTATCATTGCATTTTAATACTGGTTCTACCAGTAGACATGAAATGTTTGAAACAGAGTATGGCATTGACATTGAATCTCCTCACTTTAGTTTGCCACTTATATTCTCACAAATTAAAAAAAAAATAATAATATTCTTGTAATGTTTTAAAAGTTGTGATCTGATTGGTCACAATGATTGATTATTGCTAATACCTAAAAGGGGTTTATCTGTATGTCTCTCTACGAGCCATACTGGCAGCACACTGTGGATTCTCATGACAACATAAGACATGTTTGGATGTAAGACGTGTTTCTTATATCTCCTAGTAGGATATAATCAACATGAAAATGCCTTCTACTATTTCTTGGAATGACATATAAATAAGCATGGACATGAATACTGAAATAAGTTTCACATATTCGCTTATGTATGCCAGTATCACAGTGATTCTTACATTTGTGAAAGTCACAGAGAATGCAATTCTTAAAAGCTATGCCTAGTACTTCTGCTTACTGTTGAGTAATACTTTTCTTGTTGTAATTAATTCTGAAAATTTCAGGTTTGAGATGCTTAAAGCAGCTGATGGATCCATCAGTGGCTCCTTGAAAGTGATAGAGAGTCTAAAAAGTAAGAAGAACAAGAGCAAGAAAGGCAACAAGGAGAATGAATGGACATGGAAAGAACAGGTGAACAAATTATATGATTATATATATCATTAAAAGACTCTGAGAATTAAATCACAATTACTTTTCTGGAATAAATTTTGCTGTTAGTATATATGGAAATTAAAGTTTTTAATTACTGTCAGTTTAAATGTGTTTGGCTCTCAAGTCAAGTAAAACTTGATGTTTCATTAAGAATTCTGTAAAAAGACTAAGGTCCTTATTTTCTGTGTTTCCTGGTTCAAGGTTTGGGGTGACTTCTCATTTTGTTCAATAGTATTGTGTATATGACAGCCTTTTTCTGTGTTCAATGTTTATCAGAATGAAGGAATTTTAGAAAATACCAAAAGCTGAAATTTCAGCTGTGCTTTGGCTTTTGTCTCTCTCTCATTTTTTACTGTCATTTTGAATGAGAATTTCTTGTTGTCGTTGCGCTGTCATTCCTTCAGAGGTATCTTACTTGTGTTTGGTTTTATGTATCATATCATAGTTTGGAGTTTGCATATCTGATTTCAACATGTATACTTCACGTTGAGATCACTACAGATTGTTACATTTGATAGCTAAAAAATAACTATGTAAGTCTTAGAAGTTCTGAAATGCTAATTAATAATCAATTTAGGCGCATTTTGTATGTAAACTGTGTTCATACTTGATATAGTACTGTAATTTATTTGAGCTGGTTGTCATTTTTTGTTTGTATGTGACATTTATACACTGGTATTGCTTTCCATATGATAGTCAGTGCATCTCTTTTTTGTAGGTGGATCTGGTGAAATTTAGTTCATCACCAATTGAACAATCGTTATTACGCCTGGATTCCGTTGAACTCAATGATTTAGCCATTGAATGTTTTGTATCAATTATGAGATATATGGGAGACCTCCCCATGCCAGCTGATGTGACAGAGGTCAAATGTGTTTATACTATACTTATGGTGAGTATTTGTTTCTTTGTGGTACATCTTTAGAACAACAAACAATTTTTGTAGACACTCATTCCATATGGAATGCCTTTACTACTCGTAGTGTATTGCACTTAAGTGACAGCTTACATATCTTTCTGAAACTAACATAGTTGGAAAGCCAGTTTTGTATTAGGCAAGACTTTAAAAAGAAACAGAATGTAACTTGATAAACATCACACTACTGTGCTTCAGTGCCCACACTAAAAGTGATGAAATCAGTTCTCGTGTTGTATGAGCTAATTTTTTTTTCCATTTGAGATCAAAGGAATTAAAATAATTAATTAAACTGAAAGTAGCATGAAAATATTCAAAACTCTTGCGTGTTCACGGAACTCTTAATTATTGTCTGACATCATTCCATAGAAATAAAATAAAACAAAAATTAGGAGTCTTAAGTTTTATGTTTGTTCTCTGTGGTGTGCATAATATGACTTGTGTTTTGTAAGGTGCCACTATAAGTGGTAGGTGTTATGTGACTGCATGCGCTACCAATATTTTCCAAAATGCTGTGCATAAAAATGGAATTTTTTTAGGGCTCATACCTTGGATTCTGTTGTTGGTAGGAAGGCAGGGTCTATCCCTTGGGTTAGGGACCATTTGTATACCCAACAAAAGGATCATCTTACTACAACGATCCTACACTACAGAGTCAAAATTTGAATATCACACACTTCCTCCAGCTTAGGCAAATGAGCAAATTGGTTGGCTATTTGTGCATTAAATGTGGTCTACAGGGCACCTTACGGGGCTTATGGAGGCGGTCCTGGAAAAAAAAAAGTGTTTTCACCATTTTTTGTCATCAGCAGTGTGTATGTAAATAATTAACCACAACAAATTGCTCAGATTTTAATGATGTATTCTGTAGGCATTTATCTAGAAGTGCCATTATCGTCTTTTCAAAAATCTTTATCCATTATCAAGAAACACCGCAAAAACATGATTTTTGGATACTTAAACTGAGCTGCAGATTCCAAGATGGCTATCCACAACAAATGACTGAAACTTTTACAATATATTTGTAAGATCCCGACCTTGACAATTTCTCTGAATCTTTATCCATTTTTGAGATACGGATGTTCAGTGTTACTCTGCTGGTATACGAAAATATGCATGTAAAATCTGGCGTGAGGCAAAAAAATGTAGATAATAAAGTGATGTAGCAAAGAAAAATATGCTGTAAAGTGACACTGTTATCATCAGAAGGGTTCTGGTAAGCACAAAATTTTTGTGTACATAAAACCCAGAGTGAAGTCTAAAATTAGTTTAATGTTATTTCAGTTTCACATAAGTAAATATCAAAATTTTACCAAACCATAAAGTTATTTTCTTATGAGGGACGTGGCCTGCTGTGGCAGGAAGGAGAAGGGAACCAGCTGAAAAATGCTCCTATGGAAGCACAAAAAAGGCTAATAGGCTCATGTTTTAAAAGACCCTGACTGAAAAATGAGGTACCATTGCCTCATTCTACCTTCCTCAGCATCTTTAAAAATTTCCCAAAAATTTTGACATGTGAATATATTCCTGCTTTTTTATGCTAAGAGAGGAGGAGACAGTGGCACTGGGAAAGAGATGGAAAAGTGATAAATACTGGAAGACAGTAGACTGTGGTTATTTTATAGAAAGAATGAAGGAGACATTGCAGTATGAAAGAAAGACAGGGACACTGTGGCAGTGGAAGATAATTGACAATGACAGTGACCGTGACAGAGTAAAGGAGACAATACCAGTACAGAGAAGGAGAATGTGGAAGTGGGTGAGAACCAGTGATGAAAAGAGACAAGAGTGTATGACAGTGACATTGGAGAAGAGACAGCAGCAGTGGGAAGGAATGAATGAGATGGTAGCAGCAATAAAGACTGAGAAGTAGACTGTGACAGTAGGAGGAGACAGTAGTAGCAGGACAGGGCAAAGGAGACTGCAGCTTTGAGACAGAAGATGGTGACAGAGAAACACTGAGATAATAACAATCAGTTGGGCTGAGTGAGTGAGAATGGGCAATTGGGTGTGGATGGACTTAACAGTTTGGAGAGCTTGTAGTAGTTGGAGGTGACTTGCACATTAAAAAGAGTGTGAATATGTTTGCATGCCAAAATTTTAAAGATGCTGAAGAAGGTAGAATGAGGTAACTGGTACCCCACTTTTCAGTCAAGATCTTTTAAATAGGTGCATATTTGCCTTTTTTTGTGTTCTGATAGGCACATTTTTCCGCTGGTTGCTAAAAGCTTTAAATCTTTGCAAATATTGACTGCAGATTCATGGACAGGTCTTAATAATCATATTCAAACTTCATCTTTTTTTGTCATTATTTATAATATACTGATGTCTAGAGTCCTCATTTGATAAGTCTTTCATCATATGGTGCTTGATTCTTGTACTCTTCCTAACACTACATAATATAAGGCGATGAAAGGTATTGATGTCACAAGTTCTGTATGATCTTATAATGAACTGTGTATGTTATGGTGTTAAGTGGAACTGGGGAAATAGCCAAGCATTCAACTAAAAACCACATTGAGCCTGGTTTGTGTACCACTCGTCACTAATCCGTACATGGATTTGCTCCTTTTCTCTTAGGCTAGTGCTATATAAATTATATTTTATGAGTAGCCTAAGTTAATGAACTCATCCATACTACACTCCAATCTACAGAAAATAAATTGATTGAGTCAGTGTCTTTGTTCACTTGTTAATTAGCTTTGCTTGGTACATCAGATTTAATGTCAAAATTGATTTTGCAGTCCTGCAATAAACAGTAAGCCTAGTTCCCCTAGCATTTTGTTGTTTTAACCATTATGTTATTTAATTTTAACCATTTATTGCTATTATGCTGGTCCCAGCCATAGATAGAGCAAAAACAATGTGATGTAGAACAGATTACTACGAGATTTTTTTCTGAGAGGATATTGCTTCACAAACTAAACATAATTATATCAAACTGTACAATTAATAAAAAAAATAATTCTTCTATAACTCTAAGACTCATGTTAAAGGCTGTAACAGCATGTTACCACTTGTTGGAGAACAAATTGAAAATAAAATAATGTTCAGCAATTAATTACCACAGTGTCAGCCTCATTGCTTTTTATACATACATCACTAAATCTGTGTAATCTGCTGTAGAAATCTAAAACATTCCTGCTGTAGTGACAGTGAGCATAAAAATTTCTGTTTAGTTCATTTAGTAAACACACACTGTCAGTATGAAATTTTCACTCTGCAGCGGAGTGTGCACAGATTTGAAACTTCCTGGCAGATTAAAACTGTGTACTGGACTGAGACTCGAACTCACAGGAGAACGTCTATGAAGTTTGGAGGCTAGGAGATGAGGTACTGGTGGAAGTAAAATTGCAAGGATGGGTCGTGAGTCGTGCTTGGGTAGCTCAGTTGGTAGAACACTTGCCCACGAAAGGCAAAGGTCCTGAGTTCGAGTCTCAGTCCGGCACACAGTTTTAATCTGCCGGGAAGCTTCGCACACTGTCATTGTTCTTCATTGTTATAGAATAACTGTAAACATGAAGAGGTAGCTTTGTTTTGATTTGAAGATGGATGTTATTTTAGTTTGTGTACTTACAATGACATACTACCAGTCATCTTACAGCTGAGTTTACAAGTCACTAATAGAGCAACAAAAGAGGCATGTGCATTGTGTGTTGATATTATTTGTACAGTCATGTTTCTGCTTTATGTTAATGATCCAGTCCATTAACACAAAGAAGAAAATATTGTTGAAGATATTAGTAAGTAATATTTTTGGAAAGAATCACTCACTCTGCAGCAAATTCCATGCAATAGTGAAATATCCTGTTAGATCACAACTGTATGGCAGACTGGAGCTAGAACTCATAGGTTCCAGAGTCAAATCTTGGTCCAGCACTTACTTTTAATCTGTCAGGTAGTGAATATTTTGTTTAATTGTTGGCAGAATAAAAGTTTGCATTTAATTACATGACTGAGCCACTTATGACAGTTGTGAAATAGACAGGTGTAAACATCTGTTTCATATAATGCTGGTGCCTCTCTGTTTCCTAAAGACTGGTAACCAGAATAATTAAGATAAACAATGAATGTTTTTAATTTTTTTCCAGCATTGTCACAAACATGAGCAGTTACGTGATGAGGTCTACTGTCAACTCATGAAGCAGACCACCAACAATAAGTCAACAAGGCCAGACTCTTGCCAACGTGGCTGGAGGCTTTTTAGTATAGTGGCTGCATATTTTGTGTGTTCGGATGTACTTCGACCTTATCTATTTAAATATCTTGAAACAGCTGCTTATGATAAGAGAAGAGCATACCATGGTAAGTATTATACTTTTAATCCTGCTAATGAACACTTTGTGATGTTTTTGGAGTGATATTTCTGCATTGTGTTCTGTGACTACGGTACACATCGAAAATGAAGGTTGTCCATGTTGAGAGGTCATTGTCAAATACACTCCTGGAAATTGAAATAAGAACACCGTGAATTCATTGTCCCAGGAAGGGGAAACTTTATTGACACATTCCTGGGGTCAGATACATCACATGATCACACTGACAGAACCACAGGCACATAGACACAGGCAACAGAGCATGCACAATGTCGGCACTAGTACAGTGTATATCCACCTTTCGCAGCAATGCAGGCTGCTATTCTCCCATGGAGACGACCGTAGAGATGCTGGATGTAGTCCTGTGGAACGGCTTGCCATGCCATTTCCACCTGGCGCCTCAGTTGGACCAGCGTTCGTGCTGGACGTGCAGACCGCGTGAGACGACGCTTCATCCAGTCCCAAACATGCTCAATGGGGGACAGATCCGGAGATCTTGCTGGCCAGGGTAGTTGACTTACACCTTCTAGAGCACGTTGGGTGGCACGGGATACATGCGGATGTGCATTGTCCTGTTGGAACAGCAAGTTCCCTTGCCAGTCTAGGAATGGTAGAACGATGGGTTCGATGACGGTTTGGATGTACCGTGCACTATTCAGTGTCCCCTCGACGATCACCAGTGGTGTACGGCCAGTATAGGAGATCACTCCCCACACCATGATGCCGGGTGTTGGCCCTGTGTGCCTCGGTCGTATGCAGTCCTGATTGTGGCGCTCACCTGCACGGCGCCAAACACGCATACGACCATCATTGGCACCAAGGCAGAAGCGACTCTCATCGCTGAAGACGACACGTCTCCATTCGTCCCTCCATTCACGCCTGTCGCGACACCACTGGAGGCGGGCTGCACGATGTTGGGGCGTGAGCGGAAGACGGCCTAACGGTGTGCGGGACCATAGCCCAGCTTCATGGAGACGGTTGCGAATGGTCCTCACCGATACCCCAGGAGCATCAGTGTCCCTAATTTGCTGGGAAGTGGCGGTGCGGTCCCCTACGGCACTGCGTAGGATCCTACGGTCTTGGCGTGCATCCGTGCGTCGCTGCGGTCCGGTCCCAGGTCGACGGGCACGTGCACCTTCCGCCGACCACTGGCGACAACATCGATGTACTGTGGAGACCTCACGCCCCACGTGTTGAGCAATTCGGCGGTACGTCCACCCGGCCTCCCGCATGCCCACTATACGCCCTCGCTCAAAGTCCGTCAACTGCACATAC